>NW_023416320.1:8637990-8722990 GCF_014108235.1 Myotis myotis | reverse complement strand
GGTTATACCATTTCAATTCAGCTAGCCTTCAGTTGGTTATTCGGGTTGATTGCTCTATAACTTAGCTGTAAATCCAGTTTGGCGACTCTGCAGCCCTCTTGGAAGGTCTCTTTCCTATTGCATTTTAATTACCACAAATCTTGAAATGTTTTTTCCACTTACCACTACTTTCAAATTATATCAGTCATTTTATGAGATTAATTAAAGCTAGTGTTTAGTAAATTAGTTAAAAAGTGTGCACACATTCCTAGTCCATAAGTATTCTAAATGTTTCTATCTCATAAATTTAAAAATCTTTTAATAACTCAATTTTAATACAGTTGGTTTTCTTCATAGTCATTTTTTAAAAAAATTTTTCTATTTAAAAACATTATTTGGAGAAGGAATACAAAAGGGTATCAATCCATGACACAAAAGGAATGCCTGCACTAAAGAGACTCATCGGTGGGCAGCAGAGGGCCTAGGGCAGGGTCACTCCTGCGAGAGGAGGACGCTAAGCACGTAGGGGTGAAAACTTAGCGCTCTCCTGCCCGTGACCCTTGGCTCAGCCGAGTCAGGGTGCATCTGCCCTGGGCCTGGCAGCTTCTGGGACTTTTTCCTGAGCATTCTTATAAAACAGCAAGCACATTGCCACATGTGCCTGGAATTTGATTTCCAGGCCAAGTGTCAGCTTTTCCATGTGGAGGCTCCTTCAGGTTTTGGCCCAAGTTCTCCTGCTGTCAAGGCCCAGCCCTTTCCATACCTCGACCACCTGCCAGAGAGAACGGATTCATGGGATTTGGGCCACCACATCTGAGTCTCATCAGCCACAGGCTTCCACCTGCAGCCACGGAGCCCCGGACGGGAAGGTGCCTGAGGGGACCCCTGGCGCTGACCTGAGCCCATCAGGGCAGCGTGTCCTTCCCTGTGGGCCAGGAATCTTAAAAATCAGGCCAATTGCCTCCTCTCAGACCTAATGAGGCATTTTCTTTTCAGAGACTGAGTCTGAGTTCTAATCCTATCTAGGAATGTTAGTTTCTCTTGAGGTATTTATCTCTCTCTCCTTTTTTTTGTTTTGTTGTTGTAATCTAACAACACAGGAGAAAGGGTTATACAATGGAAAGATATTGTTACAGATGGGAGTTCTTGCTGTGACTTCCTTAAATAAACAGGTTGCTAATGTTTCTGGACAGTAGTCGAGCTACAGTTCAGAGGCTGCTGAGACTTTTTCTGTCTAAAGGAATCTATCTCCTTCTACACTACTCTATCTCCAGAAGAAAATTAAACTCCATTACAACCTTGGCTTGAGAAAATGGTCCCCCAACCCCTTGCTAGAGATGATGGCCTAAATGTTGTGTGCTGTGGGGATGAGAAAAGCTGCCTGCTGCAGAAAATTCGCTTCCTTCAGCTCCACAGCAGGGACCTGAAATTATATACAACTAGAGGCCTGGTGCACAAAAATTCATGGGGGCGGGGGGGCTTTCTCAGCCCTGGCCTGCGCCCTCTCGCAGTCCAGGAGCCCTCAGGGATATCTGACTAATGGCTAAGCCAGCAATTGGAGTGCTCGCCAGCCGTGAGCACTGAGCATCTCCCCCCTGGTGGTCAGTGTGCATCATAGCAATCGGTCATTCCACCGTTCAGTCGATTTGTATATTAGCCTTTCATTATATAAGATGGACAGACAGATATACATAATGGATATATATGGAGAAATATACATAACATTGTTTCAATTAGTGACCTCTTTATGTTAACTATTGATCTGACCTTTTTAAATTATAGGCCAATCGGTTATATATACTGAGAGAAAAGAATGGTATTATTAAATCTAGTAAACAGGCTGAGAAATCCACAGCTGGTGAGAAAAAGAGGAACAAACAGAACTCTGCGAGGAATCAGCCACTTTTTAGGGCTTGGATGACGAGGAGGAGCTGGTGGAGGTGACCATCTGGGTCTTTAAATGGTGTTGGACACATACGAGGAAATCATTAAGTGTTCATTAAATGAACTAGTAGAAATCGGGAGAATAAAACCATTGCTTTGTTTGCCATCTTAATGCCCTTAATCCCATCTAAGCTCCAAATGAGGAGTGCCAACTCTTAGCTAAAACTCAACAGAATCCCTAAAATAGGTTATTTCAAAGCTTTTCTGATCTTTGTGCAACTAAGGGATTATCTAGTAATAGTTAACTGACTCAACAAGGGCTCTATATTTTTAACTGTCAGGCCCAAGAAGTACAGTTTGAAAGTAAGAAGGGGTAAGAATAAAATTTAAAATTAGGAAGGAGTGGGCATGAAGGAAATGAAGTAGCATTTTTTTCATAATAAATGAAGCATCATTTCCATTGCAGAAAGACTTGTAAATTGTAAGGTAGTTAGGACATTATTTTTCTTACTATTTGTTTAGGGTTTATTATATCTCTCCATCAGAGGTGAATTTGTGTAGTTTCAGCACCGCAAGTATAGATCTTTAAAATACTGTGTGGAATATATGCTAGATGAATGAATGGAGAAAAAATATCAAGAACAGCATAAATTGATAGAATTTATGCTGAGACCCTCTATAATATTAGACTTGATGGGTTCTTATTCATCCCAGATTAAATGCAGAATTTAAATATGAAGATTTATCTTTTTATTTTAGTGTTATTAGATTTAAATGAAGTTTCAGGTTTTTCTCTATAAGCTAATCTTATCTTTGGATTTTACCATCCCAATATGTTTTGGTAGAATATGTAAGTTGATACAATATGAAGTGGATTTAATCAAACCTTATATTTTGGATATGTGCACCAAATGTTTAAATACTCACACAATAAGCAAATACAGATCGATTTTTCACATGCTATGGATATCTTAAAACATAAAGAGTATAAAAAAGAAAATAATTTTAAATTTTATTTTTTATTGTGATGAAAAACATATACCTATCTTTTTTTCAATTATAGTTCATATTCAATATTATTCTATATTAGTTTCAGGTGTACAACATAGTGGTTAGACAATCATATACTTTACAGAGTGGTCCCCCTGATATTTCAAACACCCCACTGGCCTGTACATAACTATTATAATATTATATTTTTCCCCCATTGACCTCTCCCCAGCCACTCCCACTCCCCAGCACATGCCCTCACCCAGCTCGTGTCTGTGTCCATTGAACTTAATTACATTTTAATGAGTCCACATTCTTACCTAGATGGATTTATCAAAATCATGTGCTCCACAAAAAAAGAAGTGTAGTTTTAGTTGATGTGTGTCAAAAAAACTACAAAATCAAACCAGATTGTCACTCGGACAACTGAATGAATTATCTAGTTGGCCTAAGTTGATCGAGCTAAACTTTATATTTCTAACTCTAAATTTCCTTTTGCTCATTAGAATAATTTCTAGTGAAGATTTAAATAAACAATACAAAGGTGCAGTAGAAATGTCACTTCATTAGCAACTCTTGGATACTTTTTGTTGAGAGCTAGACAGAAGTAGTTCCTCTCAAACTTTTGAGGCTGTTCGCAATGAGAAATTTAGGGATTTAGTTTTCCATGTCCTGATAGTTGTGAAAATGAAAATGCTTTCTCTTTCCATAAATAAATTCTAGCTTCTGTTTTTTGAAAAGAAAAACAGAATGTGTTTGCTGCGGCATATGCACGAAGCCAGGGTTGACCTGTGTCAGCTATTTGACAATCATTCCTCATTTGTCCTCATGGTGGCCCATTTGTAAGTTACTGTTCCAGGCATAGAGAAGAAGGAAGGGCCACATCAATTTTCCTCGCCCAATTCTTTACAGTTTGAAAGGCTTTCATACAAATAAAAATTTGAGTTTTTTATTTTGTAATAACTGGAATGCGGAGAAATTCTAGAAATTTATTACTAGATACTTCAAAGAAACTGTATCCAAATGTCATTGATATCTTTAATGCCGAGGTCTTAGGAAAAGCAAGCATAATTTTGTCATCTACTAGGCATCTGGCTCAGTTATTCGGGGTACACTTTTGGGGAAAATGTGGAATGTAGTGGGAAATTCTATGAGCTATCTGAGTGCCATAACTTTATTATCTATGTAAAGGCAAGAAAATAGGAAGAGGAATGATGACTTGGGTTCCACATCACCACTTACCTTTATGATGCTTGAATAAGCAATTACAATTTTGGTATTTTCGTAAAATGAAAGCATTGTGCTAGAATAACATTGAAGTCCATCATATCTAAACCACTATTATTGCTTATTTGGTTTTGTTTGTTTTAATTTTTTAGCCTCCTTGATGTGTTTGGAAGACGTAAGGACAAAAAAGACATTCCTATACAGCCTGACCACTTTTACACTAACTCCTGTGTATGATTTCACATTTTATAAGGCAGAATGTACTAAAAACTGCAGACCCGGATGAGGAATTTCTGATGGCTCACATCAGGCTCTCAAAGTACTTCATTGACAAGAGCTAAATATAAAAAGATAATAGTATTGATGTCATCAAAACAATAGTAACAAAAAACACATGGAGTTTTAAAAGTCTTTAGTAACAAAAATGTTAAAAAGCCACATCTTGGGGCAATTATGCCATGAAAGTGTTTCTTGGGACCTGCATGATGGCACTTTTTTCTTTTATCTTCAATTTTTCTCCTGTGTTTTCTTTATGTCTCTCTCTTCCTATCAGTTCTTTTTTTTTTTTTTTTTTTTTTTTTGTCTTGGAATGGAAAAAACAAGTCCATTGTGATGATGATGATGATGATGATGATGATGATGATGATGATGATGATGATTTATAGTGCTTTTAGATTCGTATGTTTCTTACTCTTAATTTAAAGGTAGAATAGTCTAACCTTTCTCTTTTTTTTAAATATATTTTTTTATTGATTTTTTTTACAGAGAGAAAGGGAGAGGGATAGAGAGTTAGAAACATCGATGAGAGAGAAACATCGATCAGCTGCCTCCTGCACACCCCGCACTGGGGATGTGCCCGCAACCAAGGTACATGCCCTTGACCGGAATCGAACCAGGGACCTTTCAGTCCGCAGGCCGACGCTCTATCCACTGAGCCAAACCGGTTACGACAACCTTTCTCTTTTATAAAACTGAAACTACATTTCTCTTTATATATGTGGTCCTTGATTGCTCTGGGGTATGCTCTGTACAGTGGTATTTGGTCCCTCCAATTGCGTTTCTTTGTGCTACCACATCTCCTGAAACATGTCAACCTTCACCACAGAAACAAATGAGTAGTAATGAAGGTTCTTTCTTGGCCTCAAAGCTGTTCCAAACAATCAGACTGTAGTATCTTGTTTCCCTCGGACTTCAAGGAAAATGAAACAGACTACATTATTGTTACACTAAGCGTCTTGGAACGTTGAACATGTCGTGATTCTGTTATTTGTGCCTGACAAAAGGCTAATACTTAACCAGTGTCACTGGAAAATTCAGTATTTTCGCAAAAACAGATTCATCTAAATGTGGCCTAAAACTACAAAGGATCCGAAAAACCAAGAAACAGCCCCTTTTTGTTGAGAAATACAGATGCCTTTGCTTTTTCATTGGCAAGGGCAATCGTTTTTGCCATCAGACATTTTATTTTCAAGAAACAGCTGTCCAGTTTGGGCCTGTCATTTCTGTGACTGTGATTAGTGAAAGATATTAGAAACAGCAAAGTGACTCAAAGAAGTGGAACCTACCAAGGCAGGAAGCCCATAACCCAACTCTAAGTATTTTTTTGAGGGGAAAAAATACTTCATGGAAACTAAGATAATAATTTTCATCTGGTGAGTGGCTGTCTTTATATTCTTCTTTTCTGAATAAAAGCCTATTACAATTAGTAACTATTTTTAAACATAACCATTGATTGCCATGTGCCTTAACTCCTTGCTGTTTCTAGAATTTAGGACAAATGTGAAGGAAGCAATGGCCTTCATGGCTTTTAGATAATAATGATAATCCCCTCGTTTAACATGATGAGATAAATGCGGCACGGTGTAATAGAGAAATGTGTATGATTCTGTATGTAAAAAAAGCCCACTGAATGAGACAGATGAGTTCATTATTGATTGTGACTCATCAGTGAGGGCTGAGACTATGGTATCTACCTAGTTCTTTATTCCTTTAAGCCTCAGGAATGTATAGCCTACGTTTGAAAATCAAGAGTTCAGCCCAGCCGGCGTGGCTCAGTGGTTGAGCATCAACCTATGAACCAGGAGGTCATGGTTTGATTCCCGGTCGGAGCACATGTCCAAGTTGTGGGCTTGATTCCCAGTGGGGATGGAGGGTGTGCAGGAGGCAGCTAATCAATGATCCTCTCTCATCGTTGATGTTTCCATCTCTCTCCCCATCCCCCTTCCTCTCTGAAATCAATAAAAATATTTTTTTAAAAAGAGTTCAGCCTTCTGTCATTTAAAAGTCATCACTTTCTGTGCTTTTTTTCCTCAGGTAACCAGATAGCTTCCTTAGGGCTTTTTGCTCTAAATATATATTTTTAAAATTTTTATTGAATTTATTGAGGTGACATTGGTTAATAAAATTACATAGGCTTCAAGTGTATATGACTATATTACATCTTCTGTATATTGTTTTGTGTATTCACCACCCATTTATTCCCCCTCTACTCTCTTTTACCTCCCGCACCCTCTTTCCCTTTGGTAATCACCATACCATTGTCTTTGTCTATAAGTTGGTTTGGTGGGTTTGTTTAGTTTTGTTTTTGCTTAATCCCTTCACCTTTCCCACCCATCCCCCAAACCCCCTCCCCTCTCACAGCTGTCAATTTGTTCTCTGTATCTATGAGTCTGTTTCTATTTCGTCAGTTTATTTTGTTCATTAGATTCCTCATATACATGAAATCATAGGGTATTGTCTTCCTGTGATTGGCTTATTTCACTTAGCATAGTACTCTCCAGGTCCATCCATGCTGTTGCAAAATGCAATAGTTCCTTCTTT
The DNA here is from genome assembly GCF_014108235.1 of Myotis myotis. NCBI lineage: Eukaryota > Metazoa > Chordata > Mammalia > Chiroptera > Vespertilionidae > Myotis > Myotis myotis. The sequence goes on along the minus strand of NW_023416320.1, from coordinate 8,716,090 downwards.
TTCACAACCGAGTTTCCAAAATTTATAAAGAACTTATAGAACTCAACAACAAAAATAAAGTAAACAACCCAATTAAAAATGGGCAAAGGACCTGAATAGACATTTCTCCAAAAAGGACATACAGATGGCCAATAGACATATGAAAAGATGCTCAACATCACTAATCATCAGAGACATGCACATTAGAACCACAATGAGCTATCACCTCACACCTGTCAGCGTGGCTACCATGGGTAAAGCAACAAAACAAGTGCTGGTGCGGATGTGGAGAAAAGAGGACCCCCCCGCACTGTTGGTGGAAATGCAGATTGGTGCAGCCACCGTGGAGAACACTATGGAGCTGCCTTAAAAAATTAAAAATAGAACTGCCTTATGACCCAGTGATTCCACTTCTGGAAATATAGCCAAAGAAACTCAAAACACTAACTCAAAAGAACATATGCACCCCTATGTTCACTGCAGCAGCATTTACAACAGCCAAGATTTGAAAGCAGCCAAGTGTCCATCAGTAGATGTATGGGTGAGAAAGATGCAGTAGTTTGTTTTAACAAAAGGAGAGATTGTGTGAATGACAATAAAGTTTCAGACATCAGGATTCGGGTTATTTTTTACCACTTGTTATATTTTTTACTCCTCTTTAATCAGTGGTGCGAATATCCAACAATATTAATTAAGGGGCCAATGGTAGCAATCAGTTCCAGAAGAATTATCATCCCCGGATGCTTAAAAATCACAATAATGAAGATAATTGAATTATCAGTTTATTAAAGTCTTCCCAAGTTTTTGATGTCTTACCAAAAGCAGTGCATGTTACCACATCATTACTAATAAAATTTCTTACTTTCATATTTAACCAATTAATTCATATAATTATTGAAAAAGAATGTCTTATAGAAAGTTAGAAAACATAGATCCATAATAAAAATAAAACACAAGGCATGTATATGCTTACAGATATTTTTATGAATATCATCTGTATGTGCATATATAAACATATATGTGTGTATTAAAATACTTGTGTATTTTTAATTCAACATCAGATAACATTAAACATGCTATATTGTAATCTACTTTTTTATTTACTAATCTCTGCCTTTCCATAACAGTAAACTTTTATTTTATCTAATTCCTAATCTAGTTTTAAGTTTGCTAAAATGTCCGTAAGAGATGAGCGGTTCCAATCCAGGATAACACGTTGCATCTGGTTGTTCTGTCCCTTCCCTCTCTTCTCATCCAGCACCTGACCCCACCCACTGTGTTTTATGACACTAACTCAGAAATGTTTACCAGCAGCTAAAGGCTTAAAGGATTCAAGTTAAACATTTCTGGCTTGAAGACATCATAGAGGACGTATTGTGTCACAACAGACACACATGGTATCTGGTTGCCTGATAAGAATGTTGAATTTTGTTTTAAGTGGAGGAGGTTTGGGGATAATAAAAATGGTTTTGCACTGAAAAGAAAAATGATAACAGTATACCAAAAGAAAAAATGGAAAGATATGAAAACTAAATTTAGTGCCTAAGATAGAAAAGAGAGTAGTTGGAAGATTAAGAACTGAAGGGGGAGGGGCAGCACAAGAAAAGCTTACATTTTTCTGATGCCTCTGTTAGCAGCGATGTGTCAGACATCAAACAGGAGGACACTCAGATGTATCACTGGAAGAGTGCGCCCCAAAGATGAAATAAGGAGTCTAAGAGGGACTAGGGAGGCAATGGCTGTCCACGCCTGTCTACGCAATTAATAAAAGATCACTGATTTTTTTAAATATAAATTTTCTTTGATAGTAAGAATCTAGGATTGGGTTCAAATGGAAAATACTTGCCATGCAAACCTGGGACAGAGTGGCCTCAGTGATAGAGAAGCCAAAGTAAGGTCTCCTCTTTTACATTCATGCATTTGCTCTGCCGGGCAAAAATTACGTTCTTCGAAATACCAGGTAAGTTCAGAGAAGGTTATAGAAGATGTTTCTATCATTCCTTTCCCAACCTGTAAGATGCAGTGAAGCTGCAGTTTCCACAGTTCCCCCTGCCGGCCACGAGGGGACTTTTGTGTGCAGGACAATGAGCCACATGTGGTCTGACCAAGCTGGGGTGGCCATCTCCACTCAGACATTTTGTCTACGTGGACATGGTGAGTAGGAACAGATCCAGGATACCAAGAAGGAAGAATGCTGCTGCTCGATCTAAAAGGAAAAGTAAGGTAATAGCTACAGAGAAGAGGAGACAAGAAAAGACAAGCTAGCTGGAGGCTCTTCCACTGTCTTGGGAAGAGCACCAAAAGCCTGGCACAGCTGCAAGGCCCATTAGCCATTGCGAAGGGCTCCATAATCCATGTGCCAGAGACATCCCACCTTGATGGAGAAGAGGGCACATCCCTGGAGGCTCAGAAGTAGATCTCTCATATCAGAGTCAGGGAATAAGAAGTGGAATGTACATCTAATTGGGTTAAACATGCAATTGTCACAGGTGACAAACTACCTACCAATAGGTATCTTCTCCATTGACTTCCTATGATGCTCGTTCAAAGATTTTGGCTTAACGGGGTTTTACTGAATGATGTAGGAAGTGAGCAAGGCAATGGAGACACATGGGGGAGTGGCAGAGATATTGAGAAGATGAGGAACTTAATGTGTAGAAAAAGAGAGTGTGGCATAATCAAAGGCAAAGAGGAGAAAGGTTGCAAGCAGTTGGGAGAGAAAGGAGAGGTGAGGGGAGATAACACATCATCATGAATGACAGCAGTGTTATGTGAACATTGTAGAATAATTTTAATGATCATTATTATCCTCAGCAGTTTCTTATTCTTACCAATGTCACCACAATATCTTTTTTCAAGAAAGCTATAACTCCATCTCACTGATGAGCAGTTTGAGGATCAGAGAGGTTCAGCAACTTGTCCAGATGTATAGACAGCTAATGAATGACATCTAGGTCAATGACAGCCTCTCTGACCCCAAAGTCTATAGACTGAACCAGTTGGTTATATTGTCAATAAAAACACAAGCATCGAAGCCTCAATGATAATTGTATATCATTGTACATACTCACACAGGCTGGGAGGTTAACCTCTTCCCTCTGTTCCCCTAAAAGTTTTGCCATTTACAGCTGTGTGACCTTGAACAAGTCACTTCACCTCTCTGGGTTTCAATCTGTTGTTTTTTCAGGGACATAGACTTACCAATTGTGAAGTTCTTTCAAGTTGTCACATCTTTTGTATTCTTGATAGAGCCAAGCCAAGAAATTTAAACAGTGAGCTGTTTACATGTCACAGAGAGGTGATAGGGGACCAGCTCCTGAACAGAGCTCTGACAAACTATCTGAAAGAGTTATTCAACAGTTGAGTATAAACATGAAGAGGTAGCTGCCATAGTCAGGGAGATGAGAACGTTATAGAATTCCACTCGTGTTCTCTTAAAAGGCCATAATTCATTTAGCTAATAAGTGGAGACAAAGGCAGCACCTGCTGTATACCTGGATGTTCTCTCCGATTCCCCCAACTCAGACTACAAAAGCTTTGAAGGTGCTGAGGTACTATGAATCTCTGGGAAAAGTTCCATGATGAAACTTTGGCCTCTAGCCACCTGGGTGAGAAGAACCAAGCTGGCAGTGGTATTACCTACTGACAGCCAGGATAAGCTCTCAGGCTGAGGGAGGGCCACAGGTAGAGTGAAGAAGAAATGGACAGTAGGGGATACAAAGGTAGATTCCTGGGAGCTGGGAACAAATATGTCAAGGCCAGGAGCCAGGTGTATCACTTCCACCTGTCGGGGAATGGCAGGCAGACAGTGATACAGCATGGCGGGCATCCTCCCAGCTGCACCTTCTGAGCCAAACTCGACTTGCGTTTCACAGAAACAACCCTGAAAACAGGCCAGGGAAATGAAAAGCCTGAACAAACAGGATTGTGTGTGGCTGTCTGTGTCACTCCGCCTTTGTCTTCACTATAATTAGTTCTTCATGGCCTCTTCATGCCTCTAACTGAATGGGCTTGCCTATGAACATACACAGCCAAGAATGTGGTCCAATAAATGTGAAGAACTGCTGGATCCCATGCAACACCCACCTTGTGTCAATGAATATGCACTTCTGAGACAAAACTATTCAAAACATTTGCAGGAGTTATGCCCAGGAAAAAAAAATAAAGTATAAATGGATGGGAGAGAAATTTGAGTTTAAGTTCAAGACAACAAGTATCATGAGATAAAATTTAATTATTAAGGAGGTATGAGAAGTGGTGGGTATTTAGGGGATAAGGCCACAATGGTCAGTTGTCGGTTATTATTAGTCAAGAACTTCCAGGTTGAACAACTGATAGTATGCTGAACGAGTTGCTCTTATAAGTTCACAAAGGTCAGGTTGCAAACTGGCCATTCCCCAGGATAATGAAGACTCTTGGGAAAACATTCAACTAATATTTATTGAATCCTTCCCTGGAGCATGGTTCTATGAGAGAAGCTATGGGGCAATACAAAATAGAAAAAAAGGCTTGTCCTTGCGATCAAGAGACTGACAATGACTAGAGACTATGTTTGCTTCCCCGAAGGCATTCACGTGCTTTTAATTTGCCTTTATTTAGAGGCATCTGTAATTATTTGTTTGGCTCTGACCTCCAGGAATGTTTGAATTCACATTTGATAAATGTATTATATCTGGTGGTCTGCAAGGTCTCTGTTTTATTTTCTCCACCTTTACCCCCACATCTTGATTCCCTATTTTGTCTATGATTTTCCTGAATCTGTGCATGTGCAACAATGAGAATGGGAAGATAGTTATGAGTAAGAAGGGCTGAGACAAGTTCTTAAAGGTAGAACGGTGTAAGTGCCATAAAAGAGGTCCAAGTCGAAGGGGAGGAGGTAGAATTTAGATGAGGAAGATAACAGTTTCTTCTGGTGAGAGCCAGGGATGTCTTATAGCAGAGATGACTTTTAGACTAGGAATTGCAAATTCAGAAACCTAAAGGAGCCTAGCAAGTAACATAAGTAAAATAAGTGGGCCGGGTAGAGGTTGGTGAATAGTAGAGCTCATGGATGGTCTAAGGGTCATGGTCAGTCTGCAGCTTCAGCCTTTGTGGCCTATATATAAAATTATGCTTGAAAATTTCTTAAACCACCCATGAATTATAGAACCAGTACTTGAACAACAAAAAAATAATGCTTATATGCACATATGTAGTCCCATACCAAATTAAGTGGAATTTATTATGGCATATCCTTTTTCCAGTTGTGTGCTAGTCAGATCCTTGTGAGTCAAAGTGTATTTTATCCCCCTGTATAGTCTCTTGTACATTCCATCACCAAGGTATAACTCTGGTAGGACATCTCACACAGAATGACAGCATTGGTCACACTGAATGAGTAGATGCCATTGACCGTCAGAATTTGACCATGGGAGCTTTAGCATTTTAATCAAGATTGATATGGTGGTGAGCCAGAAATGTATTAAGTCGTCATCAGGCAATTTCTTTTTTTATTAATTAAATTTATGGGAGTAACATCTATACTAATAAAAGCATAATATGCTAATTAGACCGGATGACCTTCTGAATGAAGCCAGGGTTGCAAGGGAAGCCTGGGTCCCCGGTGCCAGAGGGAAGCCGGTGCTGGCAGCCGGGGGAAGGGGGGTGGGGGGAGGAAGGCCTACTCTTGCATGAATTTTGTGCATCAGGCCTCTAGTTGATTAATAAGATTATGTATGTTTCAAGCGTGTACGTTTCCATGATATGTGATCTGTACATTGCATTGTGTGCCCACCACCCACATTCTAATAAAAAGAAGTATCCAAAATTGGATGGAAGAACAAAGAAGAGAAAGCAAAGGGAGCCCTAAGACAATATTGTTGGCTTGTAAATACACCCTAGGTTAAATCAAACCAACAACTGAGATATAGGCAGAAAATTCCACTTGGTAGGCTGGTCAGGGCCAGCAAAGTTGCTTTTATCAAATGAGCAATAAATCAGCTTGGTCTCCAGTTTCTTCTGAGCTTCACTCTCCAAAGTTTCAGATCTGACTGCTGCACTACACCAGGGAAACAGAATCTTTCTGATGGCTTTCAAGTCTACCATTGTACTCAGATGTGCACTGTACAATTCAGGCAATTGTTTAACAGAAACCATGAACAGGGTCAGCAAACCTGGCTCAGCTGTAGGGCTACTGAAAGAGTCCAGGTTTATAGATTTAAAAATATCTAAAATAAACCATGATTGGATTTCAAGGGTTTAAATGAACTCCACAATGCAGCGATCCGATAAAACCACCTTACGAAAGAAAAACAACAGAGGAATCAGAATTCTCTAGTGATAACTGAAGTCATTTTGTACCAGAAAGAATGATCCAGTGAAACTATTAGAATCTAATCAGGACCAAAATTTGCATGCCAATGGGCTCAAATCTAACACTCCCTTCTGTAAAATTAACATTTTCTCTCTTTTTTGGGGGGGTGGGGGGTGGGGGTTGGGGAGGTATTTTAGTTTTGAGACTATTATAGATGTCCTCCATTTCCTCCCCTTTGCCCACCTCCACCCATCCCCCTGCCACCCCTCCCCTGGCCATCACCTGGCCATCACCACACTGTTGTCTGTGTCCATGAGCTATGCATATATGTTCTTTGGCTACTCTCTTTGCCTTCCTTTATCCAGTTTCCTCAACCCCCTTCCCCGCTGACCTTGGCAGTCTGTCTTTTAAAGAGAGCATTGGGTCATCAAGGGAATAATAATAGAACAATTGTCCTTTATTTCTGGCCTTGTTCCCAACTCTCACTCCCACCCCCCCCACCCCCGCCCCCCATGTTGTTTTCATAAACAGACTCCTGTGCTGGGAGAAGGAAAGGTGAGAAGGTTGTGAGAAAGCATTCCAACAGAGGAGAAATTTGCCTGAACCTGATCATTTCAATTTTTTTGGCTTATTTTTGTAAATGAAATGCAGGTTTCGCAGTCTGCTGCAAGGAAAGTCAGACTCTTTGAGACAGGTGCTATGGCAAAAGGAAAGTGGTTTTTAGAATTTTGTTGTTGTTATTGGTTGATGAGAGCGAGAGCGAGAGCGAGAGCGAGAGCGAGAGCGAGAGAGAGAGAGAGAGAGAGAGAGAGAGAGAGAGAAAGAGAGGGAGGGAGGGAGGGAGGGAGAGAGGGGGGGAGGGAGGAGGGAGAGAGAGAGAGAGAGAGAGAGAGAGAGAGAGAGAGAGAGAGAGAGAGAGTTATCTCTCCACCCAGTAGTGCACCCATTGATTGCCTCCTGCATATGCCCCAACCCTGACACATGCTCAAACTCAGATACCCTACCCGGCCAAAGTAGAAAGAGGCTTTTATTCAGGGGCTGCCACTGGGAGAAGGTGGACTTACTTCTCAAGACCACGCCGCTCCCCTTCCTGCTCAAGCCCATGGTTCTTATAGGGATGGGGACAGAGGGTTTTGCTTTGTTTCTCTACCCAGCCATCTTGCTAACTTTTGCTGCTCTGGAGCTCTGTCCATTCATCTTTCCAGCTTTTGGCGTCTGGTATAAGAAGCCCCCCTCCTTCCACTCTAGCCAACCCCTCCCCCCACCCCGTGCCATCTGGCCAATGGGATAGACTTCGGGGCACTCCCTGACTGTCTACAATAGTGGGGAGGTGGTGGCTGCAGGACCAGCCCTCAGGAAGCCTGCAGATGCTGCAGCCCTCGGCCCACCCTGCCTTACCCTTACGCTGGACACAGCACCTGCACATCCGTGTGAGACCACGGGGCACCTCTGGATCCCTGTGCACCCCCGTGCCCTCTGCCCAGTCCCCCCACCTCACCCCCGTGTGGCCGACCCTCCAAAGTGGCCAGCCAGGTCCCTGCTCTGAATGACAGCTGCCTACGGTACCATATTAACCCACTACAATTGCGTGGTCAGTTTTTAGAAAATAAACCCTAAACATTCTCTAAGGTTAGGTTTCTGGCATCTGAGAGCTCGAGTCGAGTTTTTATGAAAGAAGGGAAGGGAACTTGTCATATTGTTATGATCAAGTTTTCTATGAATAAAGACCGTACTGGGCCTTAAGGCAAACTGTCCCAAATCCAGGAAAACGGATGCGGAGCTGGTGGAGGTGGGCGATGCTTCTTTACAACCGTGAGGAAACATCTGTAGCTTTGGTGAACTGGTCTAAAAAGATTGACTCCCAGTGGGATCTTTTAGGGACAGATTGATCTCACCGTCAATACATTCATTCTAAGAAGAAAATGTTTACCGAAGTGTCAGGCTTCAGCTGCTCTACAAGACATGGCCCTACGGGATGCGGTACAAAGGGAACAGGCACAACCAGAACAACCTATGTAACCTCGTAGAGGAGGACAGGCAAGAGTCCAAAGGAACAGGTGGGCTGTGGTTTGGCTGCCTTTCCCACTGGTAAATGATTCCCACCTTTCCAGCTCCTTTCTGGGCTAAGCCACTTAAGAGGGAAATGAAACCCCTTGGTGACATAGAAGGTTTAGGAGAAATAGAAATATCTACCCAAAGACTGACGGACTAGATGTGGTCACAAAATTATGCCTGGTTTTGATCATTCAGGCCCTTGACTTGATTTCCGCCCCTCCTACCTGTCCTGGAGGCAGGGAAAGCTGAGAGTGAAACACAACACGGAAAGTGCGTCCTATGGAGCAAACTCGAAGTCTAGAGACTTGTGTAGCTCTTAAGTGTTTGTAGTATCCTCTTGAGAAAATATGAAGGGGAAACAGTACTATTAAAAATCAGATTTATGTAACAGTCAAAAACAATATTGTATTCTGGAAAATGTTTAAATCAGAGTACAATTTCAGAAGTCTTTACCTAGCCAAAACGGGATAATCCACTAGAATGAAATCCATTGTTAATAATTAAGCAAAATGAAAGGGGACCGTGTTGGTGCTTTCTGTGTTTTTTAAATCAATTACACTGCCATTTTCTGGCTCCTACCTTTTTTTTTTTTTTTTTTTTTTGGTGAGAAACAAATGAGAATTACTGATATATATGTAAGTTCTTTGTAACTCTTAATTGCTATTCATATAAAATAGTTTTTAAAAATCATCTTTGTCAGGTGGATCACTCTAAATTTGACTTCGTTTTATCAGCCTTATAAAAGATATCTGTACATGTTTGTCCCAACTTTCTACAGTTCCGTGATATTTATTGAGCAGTGACTATATTCCTTTTATTGCTCTCAGTGCTGGGGATGGATATAGCAATAAATAAAAGATGAAGCTTCTGATCGTACGGGGCTTACAGTTAGTGTGTGGAAGAGGAGAGAGAAATAAGCAAGAAATCCCACATGAAGAAGCTGGATTAAAACTACTGAGTGTTGTGAGAACATCAAATAGGGTGATGTAAGAAATAATGAATGGGATGAACTACCTTAGCTTAGATGTTTAGGGAAAGCCTCTCTGATGAGGTATCATTGAGCTGAACTTGAGTGTTAAAAATGAATCATCAATGATGAGAATGAGCTTACTGTTTTTAGAACATAGGCTAGTGTGACTGAAATCTAGCAAATAAGGAGAGTGGTATGAGAAAAGGTTCAGAGAGTTATGCAGCAGACAGATTTAACAGGATCTGATCAATCAAGATAAGGGACTTGGATTATATCTAAAAGCAATAGAAAGCCATTGAGCATTTTAAGCACAAGGTGATATGATGTGATTTTTGTTTTTAAAAGGTCACTCTTGCCCACGTCTGACTAGGTTGTTTAAAATCAACCTTTCCATTCAGAACTAGAAAAGAAACACTAAGACTAACATCTGACTTCTCAAAAGACACGTGAAATCTAGAAGATGGTGGAATATCAATAAAAAACAATTGCCATGTTAGATCTGTGCTTATTTTTGTTACACATCTAGTTATACACAAGAGAAATGCATATGTGTGCATAAACACACACAGATGTTCACAGCAGGATCCTTCATAATAACTCAATCTGGAAACAAGCTAGAGATTCCTTATTAGCAAATTAGGTAAATAAATGATGGTATACTTTTACATTGAAACACTATAGAACAATGAAGTTGGGTAAACTTCTGCTACAACAACATGCTTGAATGTCATGCATGTAAAATTCAAAAATGAAGAAAAAATAAACACATTTTAAAAATGTAAACACAGAGATAATTTGTCTTTAACGGAACATTTTAAAAATACTAACGATATTTTTAAGACAAAAATAAATCCAGAAGGAAGCTCAGAGATGCAAGAATATATATAGAAAAATGGAAATAGTAAATATCAATAAATTCAAATAAATATATATATATATAAAAGGCTAATATGCAAAGTGTCCCCTTGGGAGTTTGACCGGGAGACCGGGAGTTTGATCACTGGCTATGATGTGCGCTGACCACCAAGGGGCGGTGCGGAATGAAGGAAGGCCCAGGTTGGCCCTGATCACCGGCCATGCCTAGGGACTCTACCCATGCACGAATTTCATGCCCCAGGCCTCTAGTATGATATAAAACAATATTCATATCCCATGGGTTTGTAGTACATATATTAGAATATACAACTATGGTACAAAAGTATTGGGGGAATAGAGTTAAGGTGTTCTAAGGATCTTGCATTGTTCACAGCTAAAAATATTCTTGAAAAAGAAGGAAGATGAAGAATTAAGTGGAATTTAAAAGAAGGAAGGGCCCTGACAGGTTTGGCTCAGTGGATAGAGTGTTGGCCTGTGGACTGAAGGGTCCCGGGCTCGATTCCAGTCAAGGGCATGTACCGTGGTTGGGGGCACATCCCCAGTGAGGGGTGTACAGGAGGCAGCTGATCGATGTTCCTCTCTCATCGATGTTTCTAACTTTCTATCCCTCTCCCTTCCTCGCTGTAAAAAATCAATAAAATATATTTAAAAAATAAATAAATAAATAAAAGGAGGAAGGGAAGAACAAAAGGGGGGAGGGAGGAAGTAAGGAAGTTTACTTTATTGAACCAAGACTTACTTATAGTCATAGTAATTAATATGGTATTGTATAGGTTTCAGCATAGATATTTGGACAATATAGAGAATAAATAATTAATTTGTAATTTTTTGGGTGAAGAGAATAAAGTATAGAAGAGAATGGGGGGAAATGATAAGACAGGTTACAAAGGAATTTTAGTGGTCCAGGTGAAGAACGATGGTTATCTGGACTCAGATATTAATAGAAACAGGCCCAGGAATCTAAAGATACTTAATTTATGACTAAAGTGACACTGCAAAGCAGAGAGGCTAGTCCTCTCTCTTTTTTAAAAATATATATTTTTATTGATTTCAGAGAGGAAGGGTAAGGGAGAGAGAGAATCATCAATGATGACAGAGAACGTATGGCCCACAAAGCCTAAAATATCTACTACTTGGGTCTTTACAGAAAAAGTTGTCTACTTCTGGTGTGGAATATTGTACATCCACTCCGAAGAGAGGAAATGGAACGGACGCAAAGGGAAAGCCCAGGTTTACCAGCATGGCAGAGAGGGATGCACAAGGGTCTCTGATCCTGGAAAATGAAATTATTGGCCAACCACTTACTGACCTTATGACCTTGATAAAGTTACTTAGTTGCTCCAAATCCTACTTTCCTTTTTCTGAATAAAAAATGCTAGTTTTCCTTTTTCTGTTCAGGATTCTGGTGTGAATCCAGCAAAATAATGTATGGGCAAGTGCTCTGTACGCTTGGAAATGATCAACATGTATGCTGTCATCTTCTCAACTCCATCTCCTCTTAAATAAAGTGTTGTTGATTATCTTTCGACTCATCCTTATTTTGCTCTCAGGGCATAGTTTTATCCTTTTATAACTTTCAGTGAGCACATAGTTTCCTGTTTTGGTTACCAGAAGTGTCATTCTATGATCTCTGGTCCTTTTTTGATTTAAGGCACTGGAAACTGTCGTTTAAAAATCCTGACTCCTTCAACTACTCTTCCTTCTCTGGTACTAACTCCTCTCTGATCGAGTCCTCACTCGTCTCTCTTTTACCTGGAATTTGTTTTCCTTATCTCATTCCAACGCATATTCCCACTTCTGCACACCTTGCTTGTGGAGAGGTGTGCTACTAAAAGGAGGCACCGAAATTCTCGGATTCTTTTTAACCATGCTCCTTGGCTCTGGCCCACAATTGCTCAAAAGTATTGGTGCATTTGTAAGAAGTTGTGACAAAATTCTTCTGTAGAGGTCTTTGGGAATCTCCTTCAAGTTAATGGCCCCATGACTATGTTGATCAGAACAATTCAACTCAACTTTGTTGTATTTCTATGATTCTAAACCAATTTGTCATTAGTTGTTGGGCCCTCGTTTTCTGCATCATGCCTTCATCGTGTCACCACATTAACTGCCAATCCACCCTAGTCTAGAGAAATTGGCACCTGTCACCTCCTGTCACCTTCCTAACTCCAAGCATCTTTTATGTAATTTACAATCTCCAAAGAATTGAACCTCTCAGGAAAATCTGACCACAAAGAATTTGAGAGGTTATGAAGCTTCCATAGTGAAATCTCCCATTCAAAGAGGTAATAATTTCACCATTTGGTTCAGATGAGACTTTGAGCTCTTACACTTCCGAGCCAGCTGGTCATTTATCACACATTCCGTGCACAGGAAATGTCTGTTACCACAAACCTCACTAAATAGCTATGACAATAAGCTTAAGAATGTTATGGCCAAGGACACAAACAGAGCAGGAGGGTTCCAAAAGTCCTTCCAGGGAAAACCACAATATGATTCCTGGTATTTCATGGTGAAGAATAATTAAGAAAGTAACTGTGAATAATAATACAACAGGAGGTGCCTGACCAAATTTTAGACAGCATTACTACCTGGTTAATGAAGTTAATGATGAGAGTGAAATTCTTGCAGACAACACGGGAATTCCAGATTAGGAAATTGGGAAAGGGTAGCAACGTATTAGTGTGAAAAGGGTAAAGAAAAATCATCAAGAAAGAGTTTGAAGGCAAACTAGAACAGAGATAGTGTGGTTTTAAATATCTTAAAGTAGGAAAAATTTATATCTATGTAATAAACAATAAACACACTGCTTGCAAATTTCTTTTGTAATTCCTCCAGCTGAAACTCGCCACATTCCAGATTTGAGCAAAGCTTTTAACTTGAAGAAACTTCTATGAAATTGCACACCCATTGGACCTTGAAAATGGTTAATTACATGCTTTGTTGAATGAATGAATTGGAGTTCTGGCAAAAATAAAAGCTTAGGCCAAGACTGAGATACACTGGAGAAGCGATGTGACTTTTTTACATGGTTTTCGTTTTTTACTTCTGTGTGCTTGTGTGTTCTTGTTCTGTATTTCATGACTCTCCTACACAAGGTATTCATGGGTACTAGAAGGAGAGTAATAGGATGTTAGGATAACTCATTGAATTATGGAATCTAACATCTCAAGGAACTTTATGCATTACCTGCCCTGTGGTTTCAGAATACCCATACACTGATAAGCATTGCCCATGAAACCCAGGGCAAAATGAGCAAAATAAGAATGATATGAGCATGTGTGTGTGTGTGTGTGTGTGTGTGTGTGTGTGTGTGTGTGTGTTTGTGTCTTTATTTGACAAACTGAATTTATGTCAACACTCTATTGCCTTGCCCCCTATCCTGGCCAAGTTTTCAAAATGTCATTGGAACAGTACATGTAATTTGAAAATCCTACTTCCCTTGCTCCCAAAATCATCCTGTCTAACTAAAAGCCTGTTGTGTTAATAAATAAATCTACAGAGATCATTTGGGAAAGAAGCTCCTTTAAAAGTTAGCAGGAAAAAAAATACATGGAATTCCCTCCATTCCTGTTCCCTTGTCCCACAAAGATCCAAAATCCTTTCCTAAACCTGAGTCTTCTCCTTCGGAGAAGATCTGGGCACAACAGCCACTCCGTCACATTCCTTGGAATCAGCTGCAGTATTTGTGAGTGGGTAGGAGTCTATCGCCTTTCCTGTTGAATCAGCAAAGGGGCATTGTTAAATGGTGCCCAGTCTCTTCGGTGGAAGGAAAGCATGACGTATCCAGAGCTAGTCCAGAGGTCAGGCTCAGTTGGCATTCAAATTTAATCCTGGCTATACATGTGGCCCCGGAAGACATTGAGGTTGCAGACTAAGTCATCTTTTCCATCTTTTTCTTTGCCCATGCCTGGCATATTTCCCAGAAGATAGTACTCAAGAGTACTCTCTCCGTGCAAATGAAATACTATGTCATTGCATCCTGAATGACCTGGGGCCAAAGAGCAGGGAAAGAAAATTAGAAAATCCTCTACCTTGGTTCAACACCTACCAAGAACCAGTTGACATATATATTTTCACTTAGTGAATACATTTGCAAATATGGCATATTTCTAAGCACATAGAGGAATACATTAAAGACAAACTAGTCAAAGTGAATAGGAGGCAATTCACTCACTAGAAGATGATTAGTTATTGCCTTTCCTATTCAAAGATGACTTTGTGGGCAAGGTGTTTATAACGAGGTGCAAGTGTGAGCAACCAGAAGTCCTTTGTATGTTTTGTTCAATAAAGGTAGCTCTTGGTTTCATAAATTCTGACACTGAGCACCCAAACTTTACAAGGTACTCTCTCTGTTTCTGGGACAGCAGGCTTCCTAAGGTGCCATTCATTTAGTTATAAAAATACCTACTTTGTCTGACTGTATGGAACCATTTTTACATAAAACCTATAAAATCCTCTAGGACTAATGCCCTGGAAAATACATGGGAGGCCAGTGAGGAAACCCAGTAATGGAGGGAAAACAGAGACCCAGACCTAACCACACTTCAGGCACTTTCAAAACTCACTGAGTAAGAGACGGGCACGAGTGTCATGACTGAGTCTAGGGGAGAGGAGTGATCAAAAGACTTCTTCCTTCCTTTGTTTTGATCTTGTATGGAGATACTACAAAATCTTTGTGTTGGCATTTAGAAAGTGTTCTGAATATACTCCTCCCGCCATTCTCCACCCAGCTTCTATGCTATTCTGATGTCTTCTTTCATTCTGATTATTGACTTTATTTAAACAATCCATTTAAATCAACACTTGTTTTTAGGTCTCCAGTCATAGCTGGGAGGGATTCAGAATTTTTTTTCTTTCTCACAATTCTGAAATTGTCACATGTTAAATCTGGGTTTCAGAGAAGCTGGACCATATCAGATCCAGGTCCAATCTGTCATGCATTGAATTATTCACCAAGGTATTTTCTAACTGTAAGAGCATAATGTGCTAGTGTGACCTTACTGCTAGATAGTTGTGGCTTTGAGACCATCACTCAACTGTGGAACAAACCACATTCAAACATTTGGCCCTTCCATAGAGACAAAAAGCAGATTAATGGTTGCCAGAGACTGAGTGTATGGGGAAATGGGGAATGACTGCTTAATGGATATGGAGGTCTCCTTTGGGGGTGATGAAAATATTTTGGAACTAGATAGAGATGATAGTTTCATAATATTGTAAATGCACTAATTTTTTGTTATGAAAATATCACCTCAATTAAAAATATGTATGGTCCTAGAAGACAAAGAAGAGAATGCTCCATTAACAGAGAATACAATGTCACGCACCCTAAATTCTTGGAATGCTCTCAACTGTGGTGCTAACCATGATCCACTTCAGTGACAAGAAGGGAGAAGGAATTTTGACTTTCCTAAGGCAAAGAAGAGCTGTTGCCACTAGGCATTTATCATCAGGACTTTGTTACTCACTTGAGACATATGAAAATATCTGTTAAAGCAGCTTCGGGATTTTGGTATGGAATCATACTGTGAAGGTACTAGTATAGCAGGAAGAGAGCATAGTTACAACATCCAGTATTTTTTTAAGTGTTTCTGTGAGTCTAGAACTTTAAAAAAAATGTATGGGTAATATGTATAGGACAGAAATCGCTAGGGTAGGAAAAATACAGATGTGAGGGGGAAAAAAGGGGGAGAAATAACTGTTTCTTTAAACACATGTATTAATCACGGTTCAGATGCACCTCAAGGTAGGAAGCCACAGCTGTGAAGGTGAGGGCAGAGGGAGGACATGATTATTATTTTAAATATATTTATATTAAATCATCACTGAAATTGGGGAACAGACTATGGATTTGCAGCTGGGAGGAGGTCAAAGGGAGCTGAGTCCCCATGCTTTGAAATGGATGTGTTAAATGGGTCTCCAGCTAGGTCAAAGGGGACATCCTCTGCAGCTGGAAGTGGGAGGACGGCTGGAGGATGCTAGTTTGTCTACCTGTCACTTTAAAATATGCTCTCTCCCTCTCAATGCAGGAGCCTCTTGCAAAATAAATAATTATAAAACTGAGGAAAATGAACAACCAGCTTCCTAGTCAGACTGCTTTGATTTCTCAGCTTTAAGAAACTCCATAGAATTTCTAACACAATGTCAATATTATAGCTCTGGGGAAGAAGTATCAACATTCTTTGGATGTTATACAGAGAATTTCTTTAGAGCAGAAAGTTTTAACTTCCCAAATTAATATCTGTATCTCAGAACAGAACACAATGTCTGGCACATTTATGGAAGGAAGGAAGGAAGGAAGGAAGGAAGGAAGGAAGGAAGGAAGGAAGGAAGGAAGGAAGGAAGGAAGGAAGGAAGGAAGAAGGAAGGAAGGGAGGAAGGAGGGAGGGAGGGAGGGAGGGAGGGAGGGAAGGGGCTCACACTCTGGTTTGCTACAGTCCCCACCACTTTCTATCTCCCATTATTGAGGTCATTTATTAGGGATTGGCAACCTCTTTCTGTTGAGAGCCATAATAAATATTTTAGGATTTGTGGGTCATGTAGTTGTTATAACAAATATTCAATTCCATCATTATTTTGTGAAAAAGTAATAGATAATACATACATAAATGAGTAATATTGTGTTCTAAAACAACCCCACTTCATTTACAAAAAAAAACAGGAAACAGGCTGAATTTGGACACTGGGCTATAGTTTACCAAGCTCTGCCGTATATCCTTTCACTTACACTACTGTTTTGCTCAGAGAAATATTTCTCCCTACTCATGTCACTGTCAATGGGAAAAAGATACACATACTGAGAGGACTATATGTTTCAGGAACTATAGGCAAATTTTTTTTTTTGAAAAGTGCTTTAAAATATATATATATATTTATATATATATATGCACATATATATATTATTATTATTATTGATTTATTTTACAGACAGGAAGGGAGAGGGATAGAGAGTTAGAAACATTGATGAGAGAGAAACATCCATCAGCTGCCTCCTGTACACCTCCTACTGGGGATGTGCCTGCAACCAAGGTACATGCCCTTGACCGGAATCGAACCTGGGACCCTTGAGTCTGCAGGCGACGCTCAATCCACTGAGCCAAACTGGTTAGGGCTATAGGCAAAATTTTTAAAAATTGGCCTTCTCTACTCATTTTCATTACTTCTCTGGCTTCTTGTAGTCTTTTGTACTTGTGTCAGCAAGTCTAAATAGTCTGTACAATACCTTCTAACTCTTTAAATTTATAGTCTGATGACGGTTGCCAATGTGGCTAGAAGTCAGAACCGCTGGGCACTGCGTGCGCCTCATTTCTCTATCAACTACCAAGCCCTCCCTACAGGCATGTGTTCTGAGGTTATAACAGATGGATAAGACAATCCATTTGGAAAGTTGCAAACCAGCACTTCCCTGTGTGCAGAAGTGACTGATGAGGATAAAAATACTCATTTCCCCGACTTTTGTTTCCCTCTGCTGTGATCCAGTTTTTTTATAAGAGTTTTGAAATACTAAGTACAAAACAGAGATAAAGATAAAACCTACTTAAGTTCTTTGAATGTCAGGAATTTTAAGAAGTATTATACGCAAAGACAAAAATAGATTAATCCCACACTTGAAAGCTAGCTTCCCATCTGAAAGCTCCCTACAGGCACGGCTTTGACTCCGTTCAAGTTGTTCTAAGCCAACTTGACAAGCCCTTCTCCTTGTCTCAAATCACAGTGAAGTACTTTTTATTGTCTTTTTTTTAACAAAATTATAGTCTCAATAAAAAATGAACGCAAAGAAGAAATAAACCAGATTCTCTTGATGACTATTTTCTGAGCTCATTCTGAAAGATAATTTTGTGTATACAAGCCCTTTATGGGTAAGAACCTCTTTTTTCTCAAATCTCTTGGGTAAGATGCAATAAAAAAATATCTATTCCTAGATTTTTCTCTAGAGTAAATAGGATGTAATATTAACATATTTCATCAATTGTAACACATATTTTTTCACATTTTTAAAATATTTTTTATTGATTTCAGAGAGGGAGAGAGAGAAAAAATCAATGATGAGAGAGAACCCTGACCAGGAATCGAACCATGACCTCCTGGTTCATAGGTCGATACTCAACCACTGAACCACACTGGCCAGGTTTTTCACATTTTAATATCTCTTGAATTGAAGTGACTCTTACAATTACTGTAACCCAGCTGGCGGAGTTGCCATAGTTGCCAGACAGGCATGTGAACAAGCTTAGCTGTTAATCCTGATGGAATGGCTGAACAATAGCAACTCCTCAACAGTTTAGTTAACAAACAATTGAAGAACTGTTATAGAAGGAAGATGAGCGCTAATTGTTGTCTGACCATTTTTCACTGACACCTTATGGTCAAATCAAGGAAGTTACAGCAGCAAATTTTGCAAAGTAAGCATCGATGAATAAAAGAAAATCCTAGAGACTATATCAGAACAGTATTGTACGATGTACTGAGTCATTAATGCTTCCAATGATTCAATGGATTCATGGAAAAGAAACATGGATATCAATAACTGTGGATTAAAAATTTATTCAGGACAGGACTTCCTGAATACTGCAAAGAGGTTAGCAAATTCTCCAGAAAACAAGGGCTTTGGAAATTAACCCCAAAATAAACAAACATATGAAGATGCATTAATTCCTAACAAGCTGTTATAAATTTGAATAAGCACTTTGAACATCTGCCGATTTCATGCTCTCTCTTTTTAGGGCAGCGAAACCATTCTGTGTGATAATGCAATTGTGGAGACATGTTATTATACATTTTTCAAAATGTGCAACACCAAGAATGAATCCTAATAAGGATATGTCAACCTAAGTTCATCAGTTGTAACGAATGTAGTACTGTGATATGGAATGTGCATGGTCGGGGAGTGAGGAGTGGGCAACGAGTATGTGGGAATTCTATATCTTCTGCTCATTTTTCTCTGAACCTAAACCTGCTCTAAAAAGTAAATCTACTGCCCTGACTGGTTTGGCTCAGTGGATAGAGCGTCGGCCTGCGGACTCAAGGGTCCCAGGTTCGATTCCAGTCATGGGCATGTGTCTTGGTTGCGGGCACATCCCCGGTGGGGGGTGTGCAGGAGGCAGCTGATCAATGTTTCTAACTCTCTGTCCCTCTCCCTTCCTCTCTGTAAAAAATCAATAAAATATATTAAAAATAAATAAAAAGTAAATCTACTAATTAAAAAAAAAGACATTCAGAATATATAAAGAACTCTCACAATTTAAAAAGAAGAAGACAAACAACATAATAACGGGGAAAATATTTGTATAGCTATTTCACCAAGGAAGGTGTCTAAGTAGCTATAAAATGCCCAAGCATGCTCAACGTCATTAATCACTAGAAAAATGCAAATGAAAAACACAATAAAATATCACTGTGTAACCACCAGAATGGCTGTAATAAAAAGGGCTAATAATAAAAGTGTGGCGAAAATTATGGAGAAATTGGAACCCTCCTATATTGATGCTGAGAATTTAAAATTGTACAGACATCTTAGCAAATGTGGGTAGTTTCCTAAAATTTAAATGTATAATTCCTATATGGCTAAGCAATTTTTCCTGGGTATATACCCCAGCAAAATAAAAACGTATGTTCACAAAAATACCTTGTACATGAATGTCCATGGCAGCATTATTAATAATCCCCAAATGGAAACAATTCAAATATTTTTAAACAAAATGTCCCATCTTCCTACAATAGAATACCACTCAGCAATTGAAAAGAACAAAGCACTGACAGGTGCCACATCACAGATCAACTTCAAAAACATGGCACTTGAGTGAAAAAAAAACAGGCACAGCAAAACGCTCCATTGTATAATTCTATCAAAATGAAAATGACAGCCAAACCGGTTTGGCTCAGTGGATAGAGCGTCTGCCTGCGGACTGAAAGGTCCCAGGTTCGATTCCGGTCAAGGGCACGTACCTCGGTTGCGGGCACATCCCCAGTAGGAGGTGTGCAGGAGGCGACTGGTCGATGTTTCTCTCTCATCGATGTTTCTAACTCTCTATCTCTCTCCCTTCCTCTCTGTAAAAAATCAATAAAATATATTTAAAAAAAAAATGAAAATGACAGAAAAGACACATTCAGAGAGATGGAAAGTAGAACACTGATGGACCCAGTCTCAGGGAACACAGACTATACAAGCACGCCTGAGGGAAGTTTGTGTGGTGTGAACGTGTTCTAAAACGGGATTGTGATGATGGTTGCACAGCACTATGTCTTTTCTAAAATTTATTGAACTATGTACCTACATGGGGTGGACTGTATAATATGTCAGTGACATTCCAATGAAACTATGTGCACACAAGAAGCAGAAGACCAAGGATGGAGGTAATTTACTCCTGATTGCAGATTACTCCTGATTCTGTTCCTTGAAAGTCAGAAACAGAAATAAGAATTCCCAGCTAATGGACTTTTCACTGTGAAGAGTCTAGGGTTTTACCAACTACAAAAAAGAAAAAAAAAATCAAACGGAGTAACTACTTCAAATATTTGGGGGGGGGGGGAATGTGGGGTATACCGTGGTGATCAATGAATACAAACATGAGTAGATAAGCAGACACATTTTAGAAACTCAGCACCAATAAGTTGTAGTCACTTATATTCACACCAATTTTATCACAAAATGTTGATGTTCTGAATTTTTCATCCTCATTCACTCTGGCAGCTGCACAGGAACCCAGTTTCCCAGTTCACGCTGTAGGCTCTCGGTCAGCATGGGTCCGGTTGCCCCACGCGCCGTGCCTTCCTCAGCCTGCTGCCATGCACAGAGCACTGCCCCAGTAAGCACTCCGGCCCTGCCCAGCTTCTTGTGAGGTTGGCTCCACGACATCTCTATTCAGCTGCTTATATTTTACTGCAATTTCTAATAGCTCAACCGTCTTCACTTTCCTCACTGTTGCTGACCCCAGGGAGACCTCAATATCCGTCAAAGGAATAAGAATCTCAATGTCACATATGCAAAAAAAAAAAAGAGTCTGTAAGATGTTTTGAGTTTTTTTAAATTTCCATAAAGGAAATAAAACTGCCCTAGACACCTGGAAGCAAAATTTTCCCTATATATTTTTAAAACTTGGGGTAAATGAATGGAAATCTATGTTTTTGCCTGTAAGCTGTAATATATGATTTGGACATATGAGATGAGAAAAAAGATTTTTTTTTTTAAATGCCAAGACTCATCTCCCTCTCCTGACTGCATTCAAGGAAAAACATGAAGCCCTCTGGTGGTCAAATGATTATCCTCACTATTAAGTTCCCTAACATAAAAACTTCTCAGTGATCTAATGGCAAAACTTACATTTCATAGCCAGAAGCTTGGCAACTCTTCATCTTCAAAGGAACCTTCTAGTAAATGAGCGCAGGTTTTTACTTTATATAGTCTTTGTCGCATGTGTGTGTTTTCCTGGCAAGGGGTTTGAAGCTAATAAATATTTCAAGCTATGTAATAGCACTTCCTACGTTATGTCGAAGTACAATGACAGGTTAGAAATGAGCTCCAGAATCACTCTGATGATTAGAAAGCCACTCTGATGTCCCCTCGCCCCCTTAAACATAAAATCGTTTCAAATGTCAAAACCTTTTGCAACTATTGTGGTTTAGTTGGAAATTTTTGCTGCTCCTTACACGCAACATGTAAATCCCTTCATGGGTAAACAAAACTGTTCTTTTGAATAATGCCATGTAACGTGCCATGGGTTTCTTGAGGGTTTCTTTCGCGCTTATTTTTTTTTTTTTGAGATAGTGATTTGTTATCAGGAATTGGCTCATGCAATTCTGAAGGCAGGCAAGTCTCAAAATCTGCAGGGTGAACAGGCAAGCTGCTGATCCAAGAAAGAGCTGAAGGTCTAACTCTAGTTTGAGTCTGAAGGCCTGAGAACTAGGGGAGCAGGTGGTCTCGTTTTTTCCGACGGCTCCCAGGTTTCAGACTCAGGAGGAGCAGATGTTTCTGTATGGGTTTGAATTGGGGGTGGGGAGTCAATGTCCCAGGTCAAAGGTCAGCAGGCAGGATGGATTCTCTCCTCCTTTGGAGAAGGTAAGCCTTTTTGTTCTCTTTGGTGTTTCTGCTATTTGGATGAAGCCCACCATCACCTGCGAGGACGGTCTACTTTACTCAGCCCAGCAACGTACATGCTAATCTCACCCAAAACCACCTTCACAGAAACACCCAGAAAGAATGTTTGACCAAATTTCTTGGTTTCTGGTGGTTCAATCAGGTTGACATATAGAAGTTACCATCACACAGCCAGAGAGAAAAAAAGATACATTATTCCATACAAAGACTTATTATAGGAAACCATGCAAGCCAAAGACAACAGACTGACATCTCTAAAGTGCTGAAGAAACTGTCAACCCAGTTTTCTATGTGCAGCAAAAATGTCTCTCAAAAATAAAGATGCTGGTAGCATGAATTCATACATAGTATAAAATTGCATAGAACTATACACAGGCACAGAGAGATAATTATTCTACTACTTTCATAAGATGCCTTCTAATTTCTAGGAGTCAACCTGTATCTTTCGGACCGTGAATCCAATTGGCTTTGATTGTTGATAGGAAGCAGAATAAACTATCCTTTAGCGCCCACATTTTTCTCCTCTCGCTACAGAAAAACAAGACACAGATGACAGAAACATAGTCATTAGTAGTGAAGGCCCAACTGCCTGGAAGAAATAAGGAACAAAAAAGACAACCGTTGCCTAATTTGATGCTGAAGTTTTTTAATTTTTAATCATCCAGGACTCAGTTCAAAATATGTTTACTCCTCCAGTACCAGTTAAGGGGTATCACTTCCTGATAGAGCAGATTTGCTTCAAAGACTTTGCTGGAAAACTAGTTAGTGGGGTAAAATGTCCGAAGTAGATTAGACATGTGCATTTTATATAACCAAGTACATAAGCAAGCTTTACCTAACCATTACTTGGATTATTTCCTTAGAACTCACGCTGGATAGGACTTAGAATCATATTTTATTTTCAGAAAATGGAAAGTCTCCTTTCCTCTTCAGATTCAGTCACACAAATTGCATCAGTTCTTAAAGAAAGCCATACCTCAAGACCTCACAAAGAGGTATCTATTACCAGGAGCTCTAAGCAAATGTTCTTTTAATTAGCTACATTTATCTTTAATCCCTGTTTTGACAGAAAGTCTAACATAAACATACATTACCAATACATAAAACTCAGCTCAAAGTATGGTTAATTTTTATATTTGACAGAGCCAGTTGGAAAAAATAACTTTGACCTTTCTCCATCTTTGTGTGATGTCACTACGTCCTAGTCTCAGAACCGAAAGCAGAAACAGTGGCATCTGCAGCTAAAGTACAATAATGATTCTTAAACTGCTCCTTAAAAGTGGCAATAAAAACCCTAATAAGACCTCTGGGCCTTATGTTGAAGCAGCTGCAAAATTATGTTAAATAATTTCTGCAAGGCCTACAGTAATTATAAAACTGATTAAAGCTTGCCTACCCTTCATTCCTGGAGGGTTTTCACCAAGGAATTAGAAACCAGATGGTTCAAGACTATGCATGATGGATATATTCCATGAAGCACATCCATTGTCATGGAAACAACAGAAATAACATTATCTTTACTGTCTATTCCTTTATAAAACCATGCATTTAAGAATTGCCACCAATTTCAGCAAAGTTCAAACAAACGTTTAGGCCCCAGGTTAAAAATCCATGTCTTCATCCACTTTTAATACTACAGCCTGACTGTTGAATTCACTAGAATGTCTTTAGTGAATTGATTTATTTTCTACAGGGACATATAAAGAAACCTTCATAATTTTTGGACTTTTAATACTCCAGAGAGCAGCAAAAGGTCTGGAGATCTTGAGACCCTGGAGCTGGAGCTCAGGGGTGCCTCCTGGCCTAGAAGAGAGAGTGGGCAGCGAGAGAAGCAGCTTCCCTGATGCCCCCGTGGGAAAGTCAGCCCTGCTCTTCTCCAGAGCTAACTTCTCCAGCTACACATGAGCTAATCCCTACTCTCTTGCTAAAGAAAAGTCTCACCAAACGTACTCTCTCTGCTTCAATGTCTTCCACCTCAATCACAATCACAATCATCATCAAACATTTTTCGAGCACGTCCTAGGTGCCTGGCGTGCATCATGCCAGTTCATCCTTACCCCTACTCTCTATCATTATTATCCCTAGTTTATAGGTGAGGGCACTGTGACTTAGCACAGTGCTTCTCAAAGCATAATGTGCATATGAATCATCCAGAGATCTTTCCAAAATACAAGACTTGGGGCAAGCACCAGGAGTTTGCATTCCTAGCAAGCACTAAGTGCTGCAGATGGATGCCAGTCTATAGGCCGCACTTTGAGTAGCAAGGACTTCTCGATGGTTATGAAGCACGCCCCCCAAACACCCAGATATTAAGAAGGAAAACTTGAGATGCCAGCCCATGATTTCCTGACTCCCGAACTCCAGCTCTCAGCCATTTTGCTCTCCTATCACCCAATTCCATAATATGCACCACAGCAGCCTCTACTTAAAAGTAAACAATTTGGCCCTAACTGGTTTGGCTCAGTGGGTAGAGCATCGGCCTGCAGACTGAAGGGTCCCAGGTTCGATTCCAGTCAAGGGCATGTACCTTGGTTGCAGGCACATCCCCAGTAGGGGGTGTGCAGGAAGGCAGCTGATCAATGTTTCTCTCTCATCGATGTTTCTAATTCTCTATCCCTCTCCCTTCCTCTCTGTAAAAAAATCAATAAAATATATATTTTTAAAAAGTAAACAATTTGGCTTTAGTTGTGTTTCAGTCCCAGGCCCATGAAAGCAGAATGACATCATAGACCATTCCCTCCTTAAGCTAGACAGAACAATGCCATGGCTGATATCAGGGCCTGATGCAATGATCAACTACTCTCCACCCTGACTCCAATCAAGAGAACCCAGAGCTCCCCCTTCTTTAGCCACCATGATTAATGATTTTTTTCCTCCGTATAATCCAGGAAGCCATTGGGGAGCCATTGGAGCACTAGCTTACCTGTTTCTCAGGGCTTGGCACCATTTCCTCAACTAATAAACCTTTACTTTCTTGGCTACAAAAAAAGTACAGGCAAGAAGGTACTTATTGTAAAAAGTACCCTCTTCCTTAGCAAGAGGGTAGGGATAAGTACCAACAGCAAAAAGATAGGTGGGCGTCAACTCTGAGAGTGGCTAGGAGGCCCGAGAAGGCCCACTTGGCTTGTGAAGGCAGGAGCGTGGAACTGACAGCTTGTGGGCCACCTGAAACAGCTTTGGAGCCACTCCTGGCTCATGAGGGAACAGATGGTGGACCACTGGTGTGAGGGAGGAAGCAATAAAAACACATAAGTGGGGCCCAGCCCGGTGTGGCTC
Organism: Myotis myotis; assembly: GCF_014108235.1. Lineage (NCBI taxonomy): Eukaryota > Metazoa > Chordata > Mammalia > Chiroptera > Vespertilionidae > Myotis > Myotis myotis. The sequence continues at coordinate 8,690,548 of NW_023416320.1, read as the reverse complement.
AGTGGTTGAGCATCAATCCAGGAGCCAGGTCACCAGTTCGATTCCTGGTCAGGGCTCAATCCCCAGTAGGGGGCATGCAGGAGGTGGCCAATCGATGATTCTCCCTCATCATTGATGTTTCTTTCCTTCTCCCTTCCTGAGAGCAATAAAAATATATTTAAACAAACAAACAAACAAACACATGAGTATGGAAAAGAGTTGGAATGGCAAAATGACAAAATAAGTTACAGTTTCATTGAAAAGGAAAAAATACAAACACCAAGAGATAGATTCTGTGGATTCACAGGGGATCCTTCAAAGATATGAAAACAACAACAAATTATTTTAATAAATAGAAAAAGACGCCTGGCTGGTATAGCTCAGTTGGTTGAGCATCCTCCCATGCACCAGGAGGTCGCCAGTTGGATTCCTGGTCAGGGCACATGCTTGGGTTGCAGGCTTGATCCCCAGTAGGGACATGCAGAAGGCAGTCAATTAATGTCTGTCTCTCATCGATGTTTCTATCTCTCTCCCTCTCTCTTCCTCTCTCTGAAATCAATAAAAACATTAACAAAATAATAAATAGGAAAAGGAAAGGAAACCAATTGAGAAAACAATAAAATGGCCTTTCAGCAAAAAGGGCTGAGGATCATTCTAAATAAGTTGACAGTTTAAATTCTTAAGAGAAATTAAAACTTCCAGAAATCAAACTGGAGTAACACAAACAAACAAAAAGACAAAAAAAAATAGTTAGGAAAATAAATAGCCCAAAAGTTTTTGTAGGAGAGGGTGTCTCATGTTAAATAATTTCCCCCAAAAAATGCAATCAGTAGTATAGCAGAAAGAGGCTAAGAGCTGACTATCCTAAGCCAAATGTACAAAAATGTCTGTTAAAATGGCTTTACTATTTAGAAGCAAAATTAATTAAAATAGTCAACAAAAATAAAAATACTCCAATAGGGCCATATAATATGAATTTTATTTAATACTAGAGGCCCGCTGCACAAAAATTTGTGCACTTGGGGGGGGGGGTGTCCCTCAGCCCGGCCTGTGCCCTCTCGCAGTCTGAGACCCCTTGGGGATGACCATCTGCTGGCTTAGGCCCACTCCCCAGGGGATTGGGCCTAAGCTGGCAATCAGACATCCCTCTGGCAGCCTGGCAGTCCTTGGGGGATGCCCACTTGCCAGCGGGGAGCAGACCTAAGCTGCAGTCGGACATCCTTAGTGCTGCTGAGGAGGCAGGAGAGGCTCCCACCACCGCCGCTGTACTGGCATCCATCAGCCTTGCTTGTGACTGAGCAGAGCTCCCCCATGTGGGAGCACACTGACCACCAGAGGGCAGCTCCTGCATTGAGCGTCCGCTCCCTGGTGGTCAGTGTGTGTCCTAGTGACCAGTCATTCCCAGTATTTCTGCTGTTAGGGTCAGTTTCCATATTACCCATGTACTATGTAGGATAGAGGCTTGGTGCATGGGTGGGGGCCAGCTGGTTTGCCCTGAAGGGTGTCCCGGATGAGGGTGGGGGTCCCGCTTGGGTGCCTGGCCAGCCTGGGTGAGGGGCTGATGGCTGTTTGCAGCTGGTCACACCCCCTTTAGGGTGGGGGTCCCCACTGGGGTGCCTGGCCAGTCTGGGTGAGGGGCTGAGGGTCATTTTCAGTCTGGTCGGCGACTGAAGCTCCCAGCCTCTCCTTTTTTTCTTTTTTTCTTTTTAATTCTGGGATTTATTTACCTTCTATTATTGAAACTTTATTGCTTTCAGAGCTCAGAGCCGGGCCACAGCAGGCGGGGAACCTTGGCTTCCTCCATCACTGGAGCAAGCAAGCCTCCTGCTCGCTTCAGCTGCGTGGCTGCCGGCCGCCATCTTGGTTGGGTTAATTTGCATATCGTGCTGATTAGCCTATGGAGTCATAGCGAAGGTACGGTCAATTACCATGTTTGTCTATTATTAGATAGGATAAAGTAGTACATTTTATAATTAAAGCTAACATATGAATCACTTCTTCTAGTCTATTATTCTCTCCACTGTTGAGACAGTCGGGCAATAGTTAATACCATGTTCAAAGCCCAAATGAGGCAGTTATAAAAAGAGGTTTATCCCTCAGTTTCTCTTTTAAACAAAGAGTTGTTTATGAATTATATATAAATACAATGTAATGTGTGTGTGGTATTGATACTGTGAGAGACACAGAGAGAAACAAAATAAAATAGAAAACCCAGAAATAGACCCACCCATATATTGACTCTTGGATTAAGACAGTTGCTACTTTAGATCAGGAGAAAAAATGGATTTTCAAGATGATGCTGGATCAATTGGGTAACCAACTTATTTTTAAAAATTAAATTGGATGGATACTTCACATTATACACAAGCCCTGACCGGTTTGGCTCAGGGGATAGAGCGTCAGCCTGCGGACTGAAAGGTCCCAGGTTCTATTCCGGTCAAGGGCATGTACCTTGGTTGTGGGCACATCCCCAGTAGGAGGTGTGTAAGGAGGCAGCTGATCAATGTTTCTCTCTCATCGATGTTTCTAACTCTCTATCTCTCTCACTTCCTCTCTGAAAAAAATCAATAAAATATATATTTTTTTAAAAAAGAAATAATGTGGAAAATAGAAAAAAATAATAAAGTTACATGACAATTTATCTAGCAACCAAGTTAAAATTATAAAAACTCTGGAGAAGAATAGAAAATGCCACATGTTGAAGAGAAGAAATTAAATACCTCCAATAAAGAAAAGCCACTATTAAAAATGAAAATAGTATCATGTCTTCTTAAGTATCATTCAGTAGCAGAGAGATTTTTTTTAAAAGATCAACAATAAATTAAAAGTTAGCTTTTGGGCTTAGTCATAAGTGACAATAATCAAGTCAAAGGACAAAACAATGCCTGTGGGGAGGAGCCATTCAAGTTGAAACCTGAAGATGAGCAGAAATTAGCAAGTGAAGAGTGTTCCAGGCTTAGGGAACAGCCCATGGGAAGGTCGAGAGGCACAAGAGAACTGAAAGGAGACCAGCTTGGCAGAAATGGAATGTCAGCATTTGCTTAAGGAAGGCTGCCTGAAGATCAGGGTGATGGGTACAGAGAGATTCCAGAAATGTGGGTTTTGCTTAAATGCTACTGGGTGAGCCTCTATTCCATCAACGGACAACTCCCCACCCCACCCCACCACGTACGCAGTTTTGAGGCACAGGAATTTTACACTCAGAGGAGAAAGATGTAAGCCATTGAGATTTTCCAACTCTGCTTTCTGTAATTCCTTTAAGTGGTAAACCAGTATTGAAAAGAAGGAAAGGGGTGGAACTAGCATGAGGAAATAACAGATTCTTTCCCTGGACTTGAGTTCAATGCTGAACACTTAGACAAACTATCAGAACTAAAAATCCTAACTCAACTAAGACAGGATGTGGGTTCCATCAAAGGTTGAGCTTTCCCTTTCCTGCTGCAATGTCTGTAGACTTTCAAATAACATGGTTAGAATCCCAGGTAGGCCTTTTCCAAATGGGAGCCAACAGGTTTCCAAGTTGTGATCCACTTACACTTCTTATTGCGAGAAAATGCCTGACCCTTTCTACTTCCCTGAATTCATCAATTATTTTCTTGTTGACAGGAAGAAGAAGAGTTTTGAAGTAAATAAGCACACCAGGCTTAAAAAGTCCACTCGGTTCCCCTGCTTCATTTTCATATACAACACACACTTTATTTTAGACAGACATTCAAAAGGAAAGATATGTACCTGGTACTTTAAAATAAATTATACATTTTCTGGTGCCAGAACACACAGATGGTCCATTTACCACTTCGGGGACTTGCCACTGTTTTTGAAGCAGTAAAAGTTTGTTATTCTCACTTTTTTTTTTACTTCCTATTCTCTTTTATGATATTCACTAATACTATGAAATTCTCCAGACACTTGGGAAGCCATTAAAAAGTGGAGAAAATTTCTGTTCTCTATAGAATGTGGATCTAATATTTGTTTTAAAACCAAACAGGTGTGTTGAAAAGGGAGGCACAAGGATTTACACATCTTTAGTAACATGGCCTTCTGTCCAAAGGCAGGCACACCAATGTCAAAGCACTTTGACTAGTCACTTGCACATATAAGGAACGCAAGGCCTGTTGATTAGTTGATTGATCAGTGGGTTAATGAAACAGGTCCATCTTGCTTCCTTTGTTTGGGCCCCAAGAATTCTTTGGAAATTAGGAAGAGATCAAGAATACCAGGACTCAGGTAGTAAAGGATACAATCATCCCACAAACAATGTTAAATATCATATTTAGCAAAATCGTTGCAAAGAAGTAGTTTAAGATGTCTTTTCAGAATACCCAACGTTCATTCAAGTTGGTTATATAAAATATTTAACAATGCTTTTTCTGGAATTTACATAAAATATGAAGTCTAGGTGTGGATACATTCATGAGCAGACATGAGTCGATGACATTACTAAACAACACAATTCCAAAAGAAGACTGGGGTGGGGGGGCGATATTTATGCTTTAAAAGCAATAGCTTTAATAAATATTTATTCATGAACAATTAGTTTTCAGTTATGGTCTGGATACTAAAAACACCACACTCAATGAGGCACACATGACAAGTGCTTTTACAGAGTAAGAAGCAGATAATGTGAAAAGCATGACCAGAGTTCCAAACAGAGATGAAAGGGGATGGAGTTGCACCACAGAAAAGGTAGTGAGGTCAGAGCAACTTATTTTCAATATCATGTTGTTTCATAAATTAATATAAAGAATTACAGTTGTAAAATGTAAATTAGTTTTTAAAGAAATTGAGATTGCATAAATGGTTGAGCTAGAGACTGACTCACAGGTTGAGCACGGGCTGACACCTGCCAGGGGGCAGGACTGGGGTGGAGGGGAGGGATTTAGCAAAAAAGAAAACGAGAGAAAAAAACTCACGGACAATGGTGTGGTGATTGCGGGGGGGGGGGGGGGGGGGGCGGGGGGGAGGGAGAAGGAGGGGGGACGGGCAGGGAGAAGGGTACAGGGGGTATAAATGGTGATGGATAGAGACTTGACTTGGGGTGGTGAACACACAATATAGCCTGCAGATGGATGTGTTGTAGAATTGTGCACCTGAAACCTGTATAATTTTGTAAACCAGTGTCATCCCAATAAATTCAATAAAAAGAAAACAAAGGCAAAAATAGGTGAAATCTCCAAGATTCCATTTAATTCCATTTAAAAGCCTGATGTTTAGTGCTCAGAGGGAGCCTGCCTCTTTCTCTGTCTTGGCCAATGCAGCCGCTCCAGGCAAGGGTGGGTGTGGTCCATCACCGGCCTTACAGACACAAAGGGGATAAATAGGTGAGATATTTACAATGAGGGAATATTTGCATTAGTGCACGTTGAGGGGCTTCATAGCATCCCGGATGGAAAGCAAGAAATTGTCTTTTCTCGTCAGAGCTCTCAAATTTTCTCAGAATTATCCTTCCTGACCTATGACAAAGCCCATCCCTTGATCATAATGTAGTAAAGCTCAAGCCAGTAAAGTCTGGCTGATCTGCCCACTACAATAGCCACTAACTACAGGTGGCTAATAAAATCAAGTAAAATTATCCAGTTACTCAGTCACACTCACCGCATTTCAAGTGTTTGGTAACCACATGTGGCTAGTGGTCACAGTCTTAGGTGGCACAGGCCACCTTCCATCATCTCAGAACATTTCGTTGAACCGAACTGTACAACCTTCCTAGGAGGTTCTGCTCCTTAATTGGAGGAGAGAACATGAGACTTCAACAAATTCTATAGAATTTTTTGAATTATATTTGCTTCTTTGTAATTCTTGCGTTTCCAGTACCCATCCCCAAACTGGACACTATTATGTTAATGTTCTCCCTTCTTCTCTTTCTCGAAATTTCATTTTGAATTTGTCTACCTGTGCTACTCAGTCCCACTTCCTTAAAGGCTCAGACCTGCCTCCCAGCACTACCTATGCTTTCTACCGATCAGCCTAGAATTTGTTTTACTTTCTCATCATAACAATATATATATTTTTTATTTGGAAGGTTTTTTCCATGGAACCCAGTATATTCTATACAGAGAAAGAGGAAGAAAGCAGGCACTTAAAACAATAAAATTCATTAAACTGTTCCACATCAAACATTTTTCAGAGTTCTCTCCCCTCCCCAACCATATCTACCCCCAATAATAAGTAAATATGTAATCATATCTCAGCCTAATAAGAAATAAATTCAGGGTTGCATGAAAGCCAAACTTTCCCTTGAGTTTCTTGACCCGATGTGAAGAAAATGTTATAATTAAATTTCACATTGTATTCTTTTGGGGAAGGGTTTCTCTTATCCAAATATACCTTTTGAAGCCAGTAGAAAGGACTCGCTGATAAATGTTTCAACACCACGCTTTATTAAAACAAGTTATTTCTGTTGTTTACTATGTGGGTAGGCCCTGATGAAAAGCAGATCTTCACCCGTGCATTTTTGTGCAAATTCCTTACCTTTCTGTTTACAAAAGAGAGTGAAGACCTTTCAGGGCTATTTGTCACCATGCCCGAGTAGCCAACAATGCACCCTGCCAGCGGATGAGGGCTTCACTTCCTAATTAACTGCACTGGAAGCAGAAGAGCTATCTGAAAGCACAAAGCTTTCCCATGTAACCTGCCCTCCTTCCACTCAGCTCAGTCCCAGTAGGATGAGTGTGTTGAACAAAAAGGCCTCAGGTGGGGCTGGAACGGTCCTGCACACCCAGAGAGTAATCTGAGAAGGATTTCTGGAGGACAAATTAGTTATCTACTTCATTTAAAACCTTTTTAAAGGATTACGACATTAAGGCAGGCCTGCTCCAAACTCATGCACAAATGTTGAAGTTATTATTCTCAAACATACTTATTCCTTTCATTCCCAAGGTGAGATTCATTTTCACTTAATCACTAACAATATATCCCAGACTTTGGCTGAGGGATTCCAGATCACACATGCACACGATATCCCAACCTATTAGTAATGGTGAACTTTAAATAGAATCATTATTATTATTAGAAGAAGTAGAATTTTCTTTTAAATCCTTGTTTGATTTCGGTGTTTGTAACAAAATCCATCCCACTAACGAATTAAATAGTCAAGTACCCTACAATCATTATGCCACTGACCATTTCGAGTGAGGGAAATCCTTTTGGCAACATCTTTGGGTGTGTTTGTATTAAATGCAATGCTGTGGTCATTTTACATACTTTTTCACAGATGCAGAGAATATGTTGTCCATTTTACAGGAAAAGTAAATAGGAAAGAGTAAAATTAAGTCACCAACTTCAAATTGCATAATATGTTAACCATGAAACCAAGAGCACTCCTGACTTTCAATGAAGCACATGCGTTTTAAAGAAAATCTCCTACCTCAACCACTTTAGTATACTCTACCCATCTAAGAGAAGAAACCAGAATAGTTTCTCAGGCATCAAGTTTTTTCCCCCCAGAATATTCTTGGACAACTCAATACTAAACAATTCAATTTTTTAAAAATGGACAGAAGACTTGAACAAGCACCTCTCCCAAGAAAACATACAAACAGCCAATAGATATATGAAGAAATACTCAACTTTACTAGCTATTAGGGAAATGTAAATCAAAACTACACCTCACACCTATTAGAATGGCCATTATCAGCAAGACAAGTAATGGCAAGTATTGGAGAGGTTGTGGAGAAAATGGAATCCTTATTCACTGCTGGTGAGAATATAAACTGGTACAGCCATGTTGTGAAACAGTATGGAGGTTTCTCAAGAAATTAAGAATAGAGTAGAGTTACCATATGACCCAGCAATCCCTCTTCTGGGTATCTACATGAAAATTTTGAAAACATTTATTCACAAAGATATATGCACCCCTATGTTCATTGCAGCATTATTTATGGTGGCCAAGACATGGATACAACCAAAGTGTCCCTCAATAGATGATTAGATAAAGAAGATGTGGTATATCTATACAATAGAATACTACTCAGCCATAGGAAAAGATGAAATATTGCCTTTTGTTACAACATGGATGGATTTTGAGAATATAAGTGAACTAAGTCAGGCAGAAAAAGTAAAACACCATATGGTTTCAATCATATATGGGCTATAAAACAAAAAACAACAAATGAACAAACAAGAAAAACAATGAAACATAAAATCCCCTAAACACAGACAACAGTATGGTGGTCACTAGAGAAAAGTGGGGTGGGGACTAGTAAAAGGTAAAAGGGGTGAGGTATATAGTAATGGAAGATTTGACTTTGGGTGGTGGGCACGCAATGCAATATATAGATGATAGATCATAGAATTGGACACTTGAAACCTATGTAATCAATGTCAACACAATAAATTTAACACATTGTATGCGGAAAACGTATTTATATGTTTTACGTTGACTGGTAGTAGAGCGCAGGACACGTATTAATACATTTTTTATAGACTAGCGGTAGAATGCGGGTAACGTATAAATACGTTTATTTTTATACTTTTTTATTGCTCTAAAGGGATGCTAACATGCAGATATACGAATTCCAAAGGACAAAATTTGGGTCTCTAACACATACAATGGTGAATTATGTGTGTACTTCCAGGTATAACGGTAATCAATCTATTCAACTGCAAAAATTGCCCGCGCCACCTGTTAGCACGTGATAAAAACTACCTGCAAACAATGTGTTAATTTTTAGAAATTATTCTGAAATATTTGCAATCTATATATATATAAAAGACTAATATGCAAAGTGTCCCCTCGGGAGTTCAGTTGGGAGACTGAGAGCATCATTGCTCGCTATGACGTGCACTGACCACCAGGGGCGGCACGGAATGGAGGGAGGCCCCGGCCGGCAGCCAGAAGGCCCTGATTGGCCCTGATAGCCGGCCAGGCCTAGAGACCCTACCTGTGCACAAATGTTGTGCACCAGGCCTCTAGTTCTTTTATAATAACTAGTGAGAGAAGAGCAACTATCATCTACCTAGCATTCCTGAATACATGATTCTGACTTTCTTTCTGGTAAGACCACTTATTTCCATAAGTTTCACTTTTCCAGAAAACCAGAGTTGAGTCATGTAGAGCTCTGCCTTTTCTATAGATTCTATGCAAGGAACATCATTGAGCAGATATCTCAGGATACATGTCCAATTCTATCATACCCCCAACTCAAGTGGGCTGCCAAAATGACCAGTTACTGCATAATCATTTGCTTTTTCACTACTGAAAATTACTTTGCATAGAAGATTAAAAAAAAATTCCTTTCACCACACCGTTCTTTCCAATAGCCTAAAATACCTATCAGAGTCAATACAAGTGCCAGAGGACGCTGAGTACAACAGAAGAAGGCAGCTGGAACGCTGAAGACAATGCATTGTAGATTCAAGTAGGGAGTTAATGTCACTGGGTTTTAGTGCCAGTTGTTCGCAGAGAGAAACCCAACTGAAATCTTCTCACTCAACTGTGGGGAAAGAATGCCCATTGTGGTGAAACTTCTGGAGGCCAGTGACTGGATTCACACACAGAGCCTTTCCTCCGACAGGTGTTTTCGGGCAATTACTTTTGTGTTGACTTGGAAATTTAAGGGCAAAACTAAAGTTAGTTTGCTCAGAAAACCCATGAAAGAGGTTCAGATCTTGAAGTCAAATGTACATAGTCTTCTTTCTTAAAAGATTTTTTTTTGAAAGGCTGGTTGGGTCTAAAAGCTGACTTGTGACTGTTCTAAACGTAGCAACCATTTGTACAGTAGAAGAGGCAATGACACTAATAACTCACAATCTTCGAAGAGGCCATCTGGTCGCTTTCCAGGTCAACTTCATTTGACTGTGACTAGCAGGGGGAAGGACCTTAAAGGACTGTCAAGAATAAACCAGCTTCGTTGTGAGAATGTGAACAATTATTTATCTAAACATCGTCTGTAGAACAGTTATGCTGCTTTCTTTGTTGAAGCCTTGCCTAGCTAAATATTTAAGAAATCCCACCTGAGCCACATTTCATTCTAGGCTAGACATCTTGCCAAAATGTGAAGAGATAACTATGTGTAAAATTGTTGTGCAGATCCTTTAAACAAGAAGCAAAAGAAAAGGAAGATGAAAGAATTTAGAGCCGTGTGGCTGATTATATAGTGGCCAAAATAAAGTGTGCTTTCCAAAATCAACGAAGTGCAAATTCTGTCATCCTGGATGAAATTGCAACTCGGACTGTGAGATTCACACTTGGATGTTATTTTCGGCAGATCTTAAATAGGTGAGAGAAGTAATTAAAAGACACTAACATTCACCTATCTAAAGCTTGGGTGCAGCAGCAGGGGCGTGGAGGCAGCAGGAAGGAGATGCTTCTATTCCATTACAGGATATGGAATGGAACTGGGTGTGGCAGACACCAAGAAAAGACTAAGTTGATAGTCTATTAGGAGCAGGTGCCAGGGCATAAGTGTGGTGAGGCCTGGTGAGCCAACTATTGGGCTCACAGTGGACAAGCACAGGAGGAGACCTTGGGAACATTTTGAAAGAGGCAGGAATCCCAAGTGTAAACATGAGCTTGAACCTGAAGCCCATACAGTGATCTGCTATAGAAAATGGAAGGAATCAGGCACCAGATAATTTTATCTGAATGATGTGGTGCTGTGTTACTGAGCTAATGAACTCAAGTCAGGATCCACAGTTCTTGCCATAGGGAACAAACTAGCAACTCACAATTGATTTACATTAGGAACAATGCTTTCAGTTACAGAGTGGGAGACAGAAAAAGATAATAGAATCAAAATAATGGTTTCTGAGGTCAAACAAATTTCATGTGCTAGTGCACACTGTAAAGCTCATAACACTTTAGGTTTGGATATGTGTGTTTTTCTCTGAACAATGAAGACATACATCAGCTCACATAAATTAACATCAGTGTCTCTACTTACTTGAAAACAAGAAGCTACATAAAAATCATGATAGAGTAGGAGAAACACAAGACTATTAGAAGATGTACTTTTAGAATTTTTAAAGATATGAATATCTGCCCTTTACTACAATCTATAGACTATGTTTATAAAAAGCATGTGATGAGATATAAATGGTGATTCTAAGACGTTGAAGAGAAACAATAGGTTGTATGTAGATGAACGGTACACGGTAACAGCGACCTCTTGGTTCATGGGTGGACACTAAACCGCTGAGCCACACCCACCAGTCCTATCTCATTATCGACCCTTTCCTTTGGCTGTAAATTTTTTATTAAATTAGTGACTTGTACTAGATTATCCCAATTTTTTCCTTCACTCTCTTATATTCCAAATGTAGCTAAAGGGACATCCTAGCTGTGACCACTTATAAGGGTAAATATATTTCTTTGATAGTAATAGGTAGCATCAGGATTTTAATGATGAAATAAAAATAAAATTTTATATACTGCTTTTTGGTCAATGCTGCATTTTACCAAGTACTTATTCAAAGAAAAGTGGCTAGTCCTGAAGTTCTGAAATACTTCCTTTACCTACCTCATACATGAATACCTTATATAAAGCATTTTCTTTTCTCAGTAGGGTTTACTTCTTCTCAGGTAAGTTTCTTTTTGTTGTTGTTGTTTTAACTAAGATTAACAGGCAAAAGTAATTCCAGAGAAAAATAAAGAGACCCACATATAATCGTTTTAGATTATGAGAGGTTTCCTAAAGAAGGCCCAATCCCAACTGCTCAAGAGTGAGGCAGAAAACGAAGCTGCAGTTATACAGCTGAAAATCAGCCAAGGGCATTTTATTTTAGCTGGCAACTAATTTAATATTGTTGAGGGTTTTTTTATGCAAGAAAGCTCTTGTTTTTGAAGAATTACATTCTCAGTTGAAATAGTGTTTTTGTTCCTATGGGAAAACACCCCAATGCACACACAAACACAGATTCCAATACACTCTCAGCTGGTCTACGTTTGTGCAATTATGCATTTAAATATCCAGTGAGAGGAATAAAAATTGACATTGATTATGAAAATTATAACATATTGTTTATATTATATATATATAAATATATGTCATATATACTTATATATAAAAAACAAATAACATTGTTTCATTCCCTGAAACAATAAGCATAAGCTAATGGAGATATTATTTAATGAGTAATGCACATAGGCAATAGGAATATTCATTGTATTTTACAGCATAAATGTGATAACCCTTTTTTTAGTCCTACCTGCGTACACATCTTTTGTCCTACCTCTCAGTGGACATATATAATCTTAGAAATTTGCCGAAACCAGTTTGGCTCAGTGGATAGAGCGTCGGCCTGGGGACTGAAAGGTCCCAGGTTCGATTCCGGTCAAGGGCATGTACCTGGGTTGCGGGCACATCCCCGGTGGGGGATGTGCAGGAGGCGGCTGATCGATGTTTCTCTCCCATCGATGTTTCTGACTCTCTGTCTCTCTCCCTTCCTCTCTGTAAAAAATCAATAAAATATTTAAAAATAAATAAATAAAATAAATTTTAAAAAAAAAGAAATTTGAGGCTGATGTTGGAGTGGAGGTAACTAGAAAGCTTAGCTAGTCCTCAACCTCATTCTTCAAATGGAAGGAACTGAGGCCCATGGCAGGTAAGTGACTTTTCCCAAGACCCTTTCGTAGTTAGTGGCAGACTTGGATCTAGAACCTCCATCGCCATTACTCAATTTACCACACCATCCTGTGTCTCCTGATGACTAAAAGGTAGACTTGAACATAAAGATTTTTTAAAATTAGCATACCACACTTTTAAAACATTTAAATGTGATTTCCTAATGGCTTTGCAAAATGTAATAAACATTTCCAAAAGGAAAAGAGCTAAAGTTACTTCCATATGGCAGCAATTATTCCTCTCCCAAGTCTCCACCACAGGAAAAAGAGGAAGTCGGGGTGAGGAGTTCCCTCTTCTCAAAAATTACCTGGAAAGGAACTCCATACCATCCTCAACTTTCTAACACTGTTACTTCAATAAAGAAATTAATTCTCCTTTGCCATCAAACATTACTAAGAACGTTTAATTTATTCTTTGCATTCTGAGTGAACTAATGGGTCTTGCCCTCCTGGTCTCAAGAGTTTGTGAGTCTACAACCAGATTAATGTCCTTCAAAGCCCTAGACTAATAAAGTAGATATCAGGGGGCTTTTGTTTGGGAAGGATTCCCACGAGTTCAAATTCCCTCGACTGTCCCCACTTTCTAGTTTTAGATCAAAGGAATAATCCTAAATTATGTGGTTTCCTCGTGCCTCTTACCTGACATTCTACACAGCCCAGTTCCCTTCACAGTTTGGCTCAAATTTCCTGGAAATTCAGCCGAAATTCAATCTTGGTTTGTGAACCTTGGCAAAGGAGTCCACTGGCGGCTCCAAGCCCTCTGGCCAGCGGCGTGTACCCTCTTCCCTCGCTGAAGGACCCAGAGGACCCGGCTGTTCTGTGTGTTTGTGTTGGTTAGCCTCCCCAAGTCCAGGTTCCCCAAGTTCTAGGTTTACCATTCCCTGATCTAGACCACCACACCCCAGAGGGAAAATGAAAATCCCAAGGCCATGATAACAGTGTAGAGCTCTAAAGCATCCTCCAACATGGCCAGTTTAGTCTTGGGCTTCCTCCCTTGCCAGTCCCCTTGGACAGCTTTCTTCTGCATGGTTCTACCATCCCTTACACGATTGTTCTCAACACCCTTTCAGCTATTCTTCCCTTTCCCATGTGTCTCTCACAACACCATGGGGGTGACAGAGTCTATAAAGTTATATATATTATCATTTGGGGATATGTGCACTACGTTAAAATAATTTTCTCTATAATATCTCTCCATGCATGAAGAATTTCAATTAGGGATTTGGCCTCGATGTTGATGGTTGACCTGGATCAACCCATGATTTTGTGCATTTGGGATTCTCAAAATAAATCGACTTTTCATCACCAGTCACAACTGCATACAAAAAGGACTTCCTTTTGTGCCGTTGAAGCAACATTTTACTGATGACTTTTCGGTTTTCCATTTGTCTTTCGTTCAGTTGATGTGGCCCCCATTTTCCTTCCTTTAAAACCTTTCCCATTGCTTGTAAATGATCAGAAATTGTTTGCTGAGCAATGTTTCATCTTTCTGCAAGTTGTTTTTGAGTTTGACATGCATCTTCATCCAATAATGCTTATAATTGTTGGTCTTCAAACTTTTCAGGTGACCTGGACGTTCTTTGTCTTTCACATCGAAATCATCACTTTTAAAGCGTTGAAACCAGCGTTCACAAGTATCTTGAGATGGAGCATGTTCACCATAAGCTTCCCAAAGTATACAATAACTTTCAGCAGCACTTTTCTTCAAAATAAAGTAATGAATTAAACTTCCCACAAATGCTCTTTTTTGGCACGAAATTCGACATTTTTAAGTGTAAAAATATCTATGATGTTAACACCTTCAGAAAATTTGACATATGAAGTTTTGAAGCTTGTTGTCAATACAGCAAAATAGCATACATATCAAATCGCATCTATCAGCATATGTGTAACTCCATCTATTGAAACAAATCCGCATTATTAACCAGTACACCTAGTATATTTGCAGTTCTCCAGTCTGCAGGCAGGTAGTCTGCCTGAACCCCTGTAGTTAGGTGGGGCCATGTGACCACCTCCGGCCAATGAATTGGGGCTGGAACTATTCCCAGGCATTACAGTTAAAGGCTGCTATACCACACCGCTTTCTTTCTGCCCAGAGACTGAGAAGGCCCCAGCTAGTGGATGTTCCATTACCCTGGGTCTTGAGTGATGATGAAGGAGAAACAAACAGCAAGTCCCAGCTGACCACAGATGAACATGGAGTGTGATTAAGATATAAACCTTTATTTTTCAAGCCACTAAGATTTGAGAGCTGCTTTTTCCCATCACCAAGCATACCCTGATGCAACATTCCAGGATTTTAGATAGAATGGTGAAATCCAAGTTTATTTGAGTGTACTCTGTGTGTGTGTTGTGTATGTGTGTGAAGTTTATATTAAAGCATCCCTTATACACTATTCAGTATAACTATAGTTATGCCAGTAGTATGATGGTTTGAAAGAAGAATAAAATTTTCTAAACTTAGATGTCGCAGCTTATGTAAATATATTAAACAGCATTGAATTGTACACTTTAAATGGGTGAATGGCATGATGTGAAAATATCTATATATATAAAAGGCTAAGTGAACAACCGTACGTCCATCTGACTGTCTGACTGATTGACCAGCCAGTACATATGACGGCACTGGCAATTTAAAAATAAACGTTGACTCGCGCATGCACGATACATATAAAGCTCTCGCTGGCGTTAATCGCATGGGTGTGTTTCTCGAAACTGAAGTGTTAACAGGATCTGCGGAAGGAGAGGTTGTTCTGATTCCAAGAATTGATTTGTCCCATCTGACACTGGCCTCCCATTTAAATTAATTCGAAGATAGTTTCCCGTGATGCCAGCATTTGCAATGACTATTAATAAATCACAAGGACAAACTCTAGACAGAGTAGGAATATTCCTACCTGACCCTGTTTTCAGACGTGATCAGTTTCATGTTGCTTTCTCAGTTCAAAGAGCGTGTGACACTAAAGTTAAATTTGTAAATACTTCATCACAAGGGAAATTAGTCAAGCACTCTGAAAGTGTTTTTACTCTTACTGTGGTGTACAGGGAGATATTAGAATAAGTTTAATCAGTTTATCAGTCATTGTTTTTATCACTGTTGTTTTTATACCATGTTTTTGTTGTTTTATATCATGTCTTTGTTATATTATGTTATTTTTATTTATTAATCAATTTATATATTATTTGCATATACATTCTACTAATTTTCTTTCATCTCTGACACTTCTATTATACAGAAAGGGTGAATAGTGATATTAAAATATTTATTTTAATTAATTTCCTTTCAATGTGCATGAACCCATGCACTGGGCCACTAGTATTTTAATAAAGCTTTAAAAAAGCAAATAAAAATAAAGGTGTGGTTAGAACATTTTAGCTGAGCAATTTTTTTAATTGTACACTTTATTTTTTTTTCTTTCAATCTTTATTTGTTGAAAGTATTACATAGGTCCTCCTTTTCCCCCCCATTAACCGCTTCCAATTTGCTCCTCTCCTCCCCCACCTCCCGCTCACCACCCAATTGTCTGTGTCCAGGGTTTTGCATAGATGCAGTTCTTAATGATAGTATTATTAGTAGTATGGGCAACAAAGAAGACCTATGGATGTTTTTAATTTTAATGAAGGTTAGTTTATCTATTTTTCATTTTGTTAGCTGTGCTATTTCTTTAGTCAGTTCTAGAAGTCTGTGGTTTTCTAGGGATTTAATTTTTTGGCATATGGTTGTTCATTGTATCCCCTCGTGCTCCTTTTGTTTCTGTAGGATTAGTAGTGAAGTCTCCTCCTCCATTCCTGCTTTTTGTAGCTTGATTCTTCTCTTTTTGGTTTTGTTGATTTCCTCTATTATTTTTCTATTCTCTATTCCATTAATTTCCACCCTAACTTTTATTATTTTCTTCCCTGTGGTTGCCTTATATTTAGTTTTCTCCTGTTTTTTTTCTACTGTCTTAAAGTGGAAGATTAGGGAATTGATTTGAAATGATTTTTCTTTTTTAATATACGCATTTATAGCTATACATTTTCCAGTAAGCACTGCTTTCAGTGCATTCCATACATTTCAGTATTCTGTATCTTCCTTTCCACCCATCTAAAAGTGTTTTCTGATTTCCCTTGTAATGTTGTCTTGAACCGTTGGTTATTGAGACGTGTGCTGATTAATTTTCACACATTTTCACATTTTACAAATTTCCTTCTGCTATTGATTTCTAATTTCATTCCATTATAGTCAAGAAGCATACTTTGCATAATTCCAATACTTTTAAATTTACTGAAGCTTGTTTTATGGCTATCAATATGCACTTGCAAAGAATATGTATTCCGCTGGATAGACTAGAATATTCTACAAATGTTTATTAGTTATACTTGGTTTATATTGTTGACCTTCTGCTTGTTTTCATATCTATTTTTGAAAGTGGGGTATTGAAGTACCTAAAATGATTGTTCAATTCTTTCTTCAATTTTGTCACACTTAGGCATAAACTTCCCCCATACTCTGTTTCAAATAAAGTCCATCTCTTTGGGAAGAGCTCACAGACCTCTACTTCGATGTCCTTCTTTCCCTGGCAAAACCTCTACCTCACTGCTCCAGATCTGTAGGTGGGGAAAGAGACATAGTTCTCTCAAATGATATACTCTGCCTCAAGATCAGGTTGCTGGGCTAGGGCAGCAGCCACTGGTCTTCTCAGCATACCTCTCCCAGTGCACACTTTGCACCCTATAAGTAAGACAAACAATGACAATCAGGGCCCCAGCGTACTTGGCTTACCATGCCTGAGGTAGACTTTTCACCCCATGAGTGAGTTATGGGTAGAGGAAGATAGTCTGGGACCCAGCCACTCCTTCATAGATTTAAGGAGGGGGATAGGTGCTCAAAGCTCTATCCTTTGAGGCATGACATCAGAGGCTTCACACTGTGGGGGTTTGGTGGCCTGTACCTCCCAAGGAGATACCATAGACCACAACTGGGAGCTATGGGCGAGAGGGAGCCCTGTGTTCTTGGCTGCACATACCTGGGGTAAAACTTCCATCCTGCTGAGCTGGAAGTGGGGGGGGGAGAAGGTTACGGCTCACATGCTACTGAGATACAGTAGTTTCCTGAGTAAATGTTTCTTCATGTATTTATCAAGCATAAATACACTTCAGTCAAGTACATTTCTAAATGAATGCCCTTCAATAAATTTCCAAACATTTTAATATATTTTTAGTGATTTTTACCAGTTATAATTGTTTCATTGGGGAGAAAATGTTTATATAGTTTATCACTCCACCATCCAGAAGTCATCCCCCATTCATCTTAAATAGTTGTTTGAACTTCAGAAAGTTTTGATTATTTTGTCATGTAGTTTATATTATAAAACCCTCCTAAAGTTATGATGTATTGCCTCCCTTGCTTTCTCTTTCATTTTCAGGCTGTTAACTCTATCAAAAAAAAAGAACCACAAAAACCAACAACCAAGCTGGATTAATCAGAAATATCCATGATGGTTTTTATTCAATACCCAGGAACTATAAGATCACTGGAATACAACAGTTCAGGAATAACTTTTAGGATGCATATGCCTATCTTGTTTCATGTAAAATAAAAAAATCAACTGGGTGTACCTCCAAATTCCTTGTCTTGTTTAATTTCAAGTACACTTACAATAGTGAGCTTCACTTTAAGCTTCTCCTCTATGAAGCATTGGGTATACACATATATCCAGAATTGTGATGCCTCTGTAATAATCTAACCCAGCAGTTCTCAACCTGTGGGTCGCGACTCCTTTGGGGGTCGAACGACCCTTTCACAGGGGTCGCCTAAGACCATCGGAAAACACACATGTAATTACATATCGTTTTTGTGATTAATCACTATGCTTTCATTATGTTCAATTTGTAACAATGAAAATACATCCTGCATATCAGATATTTACATTATGATTCATAACAGTAGCAAAATTACAGTTATGAAGTAGCAACGAAAATAATTTTATGGTTGAGGGGTCACCACAACATGAGGAACCGTATTAAAGGGTCGGGGCATTAGGAAGGTTGAGAACCACTGATCTAACCTAATACACCCAGCCACATCTATTGCGAAGCAGTCTTCAAATCTTGGCCAATTACTTGATATTGCCATATACATACTAAATATTTTGCAAAATCCAATTTTTGCCAAAGGTAAACATATTTGCAGCAATGCCTCTATTGTTCCCTACATTTTGATGGGGATTACAGAAAGAGCAGTACACATGTTTATAGTACCACAGTCTTTCTGAATTTTAATTCATTTCTATTCAGCTATATAAGATCCTAGCCAACTTACCCATCTGCAAATTTAATGAGTACACTCTATCCCATTTTATTAGTCATGAATGAAGCTGTAATATACGCCAACCAAGGACTGGCCCCAATAAAATTGCACTTGATCCTCTCTTTGCTTTT
Source organism: Myotis myotis (assembly GCF_014108235.1). Taxonomy (NCBI): domain Eukaryota; kingdom Metazoa; phylum Chordata; class Mammalia; order Chiroptera; family Vespertilionidae; genus Myotis; species Myotis myotis. The sequence goes on along the minus strand of NW_023416320.1, from coordinate 8,671,587 downwards.
AAGTTGATAGAAAAGCCATTGGTCAATCACTAAGAGTAACATCTTAACCAGTTGGGCACTCTCTTGGCAGTAGTTTGATCTAAACCCAATTTTCAGGGTTTCTGAGTGAATCTATCCAAAAACTCAGGCTTACCACAAACTGGGGGACTCTGGTAGGTAGCTTGTCCAAAGACAATGCATTTTAAACATTTTAATCTGACCATGTCCGTGTCTAGAAAGTATATTAAGTAAGGATATTGGTTTCTTTTTATGGGGCTCCACTTCTACCTGCAAGCCCAGATGCCCTTTAGTGAGAATGAGAGGCAATCACTTTAATCTAGGGAAGAGATTGAATCCCTCTTGGATAAGTTAGGTATAAGGAGAGTACACAGGTTTAATTTTGAGCTAATCTCAACAGATAATCATTAACCTCCTAGAATACTCTGTTGAGAACAACTGTGAGGCTACATCTGGAGTCAGTGGGAAGAATGTTGGTGATCAGCAAGGTCCACCAGAAACTTAAGAGAAACAGTCAGTAAGGATCGATATTCAGTGGTCCTGATGTTGCTTCTAGGTATATGGTGCTGTGTTCTGTAAAATGGCCATTATCCATGCCATTTTTTCCATAGGGGGACAGTCCTCACGAAGCTGAATTCTTTCATAAGGCATGGAAAGTATGATATGAAGATGCTATGAGCCACCCTGCTGCTATTAGTTTCTCTTACTGAAATCATGGTTAAGCCATCCTGCTTCCTTTACACATCTTGCCTGAAAATAATAACTGATCAGAAAACCCTTCTTTTAAGTTCTGTAACAAATTTTTTTCAACATGAAGAAAGACTAACAGGGAAAGGGGAAAGACAGAAGTCCTTTCCACGCAACTGGTTAATAAACTGACTTTGCCTAAGTAAAGTGCTAGAGCTAATGAGTATAGTTCATGGTTGTTTGTACAACAGGAAGATTTTGAGAAGAAAGCCAAAAACATCAGTGAATCATGGTAACCAACAGACTAAGTGCTTCCTGGGGCCTAATATGTCTGTATAAGTCAACTAGGTGCCTTTGTGATTTTCCATTCTCTAAACTCAGGAATTGTTGGGGACGGGGTAGTGACCCCCACCATATTATCATAAAGTGGTTAACTTGAAGAATTTTCATTTATTTGAAAGCAACTATAAATTAGTGTCATTCTCTAGACTCTCAAGATACACAAACATTCAGGCCTCATGACAATATTTTTAGTATATTTCTGTTAAGCTCATATAAACCACTTCTTCATTTTCATTGTAGTTTAGGGTTTTAGTGATAAAAGGGTTTCAGGGCCAAAATATCAGTTTTACTAAGTTATCCTGATTTAAAAGCAGCTGAAAACACACAGATTGCTAAATTTTTCTCTTGAGTCTTAGAACAGTTCAATGTTTTTAGTCTCAGATATGTTCAAATTTAATGTGATCTAAACCAGCGCTACTCAAAATGTGGTCAGCAGACAAGACCTGGTCCATGGATTATTTGTTACTGATTAGTGAAAAGTACAAACATTGAGAATACGTGCTTACAAACAAACATCTATTGCAATTTGACAAAGAAGCTTTATTTGCACCTAACAATAGCAAATTAGGGGTTGGTTTTTGGTTATCTTTGTGTTTTTGTTTCATTTTTGTGCTGATTTATTTTTATCATAGTTTGTAAAAGAATCAGTCCACGACAGTTTGAAAATGAGCAAAACTAGTGCTTCCCACAGGTAGTTTGAGATAGCTGAGCCTTCATTTCTGCCCTCTGCTACCTTCCCACCTCGTCTGTGAAGGAGGATGACAAATAAATGCAAATTTTCCCATTTATAACTCCCGTAAAAGATCGTTGTATGTTCTGCATTCGTTTTGTATTTCTGTGTAACAAATTGTTACAAGTTTCACAGCTTAAGACAAAGTCCGTATATGAGCTCATAGATCTTTAGGCCAGAAGCCTGGCTTGGCATGACAGCGTTCTCTACTCAGGATAGCACATGGCCAACATCAAGGTGCTGGTTGCCCTGAGTTCTAGGCTGGTGGCTCTCGGGAGAAGTCTGCTCCCAAGCTCCTTCTTGTTGTCAGCAGAATGCAGCTCCTTGTAATGGCAGACTGAGGTCCCCTTTTCTTTGCTGGCTGTCAGCAACAGCCTGCTCTCAGCTCCTAGAGGCTGCCCACAATTTTTTGCCACTTGGCTTCCTTCATCATTAAGCTGGTAACAGCACATGGAATCCTTCTCCTGCTTTAAATCTCCAACTTCCTCCCCTGTGACCTAAACCATGTGTTTAGGTCAGGTCCACATGGATAATCTCCCTGCATTAGAGTCAACTGTGTCTTGTAACATATCCTAATCATGGAGTAAAATCCGTCATATTCACATTCCCAGGGATTGCACAGCCTTGCACTCCACAGGGGGCAGGGGGGGAAGAGGGGGCACTTTGAGGCCATCTTAGAATTCTGCCTACCGCACGTTCTGTTGAATTTCATATCTGAATTTGGCAAAGGTTTCCTTTGAATTCTAGCCAATAAAGACTCTTAGCTATTAAATAACATTCTTTGCATAAATCTATCCCTTATTTGGAGGATGTCTTTCTCTGTGTACGATAGGTTAAAATTGTTTCATTTCAATAACCCAAATGATAGTCCCTCAATACATGCCTGTTAAAAAAGGAAAAAGAAAAAGGAACTGCACCTGTGTACTATCTATAGTAATAAAAGCATAATATGCTAATTAGACCAGACCCAGATGAAGCCGGGGCTGCGAGGGCAGAGCTGCGGTAGCTGCAAGGGCTGAGCCCCTTGCACAAATTTCGTGCATCAGGCCCCTAGTATCTTATAATGTTTAATTTCAATGTTTCAAGTTTCACAGAGTGGATAAAATAAAATTCTTTCTTTACAAACTTATTTTTGCAAACTTTAAATGTTCTTTTTAAAGAACATGTCCCATTATGAGTTATTTCAAAAGAATGCCTGTGGTTTTTGCTAACTTATTATAGGTCCATCCTTTTATAACATAAACCAAGGACAGTGTGATAAAGCATACCAGTTAGAAATATAAACAGACATATTATAGATAAGTAATGCTTTTCTCTCCTGTGAGCACATTTTATGTCAGTTTAAAGCTGGAATCAAAGGAAGTTTATTTTTAGAGATATTGGGAGATGTAGCAAGCAATTGCAACACTAGCTAATTAAATCAAATACCATTCATGATCTCTGTTAGCATTTTAGGGTTTAAGATGAAACAAGAAGGAAAAAGTGTATGATCCCTTGATAAGTATAACTTGCAGCAAGTTGGCAAACTGGTAGGAATTTAAAGCCAAAAATAGCAGTTTTGCTGTGTAATTTTTTTTGTGATGACCTTATAGCTCCACATCCCAGCTTGCATTGCTCATTTTGTGAAATAAAGAGAAAACAGTATTTAAAAAACTTATTTCAATATATTACTGCACCAAATTGGCCAGTATAAATAAAATATCCCATGAGATAATGGCACTTGAGGTTCTATATAGAAAATATATATATATTATTTGACACTGATAATAACACAGCCAAATGTAAAGTAATAATTGCAATCAGTACAACTTAACCTCTGTTTAGTGTTGTGGCTGCTTTTATTAAGACGAAAACATCTAAAGTAGCCCCTTGTTTCTGAATTCTAGTTCAATTTAACTAATGTTTTCATTGCTTTTCCCTATTGATGTTTCTGTATCAAATTTATCTTAAGCAATGCAATCAAGAACTTCAAGAACTACAGTTACCAAACATAAAACAAGAGCTGATTTCCAAGCACTGTTAAGTCTTAAAGATTGTGCTTCACCATGGGGAAAGACAGTGTATGAAGACAGAGTAAGATATAGTCCATTTTTTCATTGAGTAACTGCAGATTTCTGATCATTTTCTGGTGTCTGGATTATGAGGCTTGAACCAGAAACTAAATGATCAGGTACATTCTATATTTATTGATGCCTTATTCTGACTATGTTGTGGTTCCCCATGCATCTGCAAATGGGTGTCCCCAGAAATCCCTTTGGCCACTGGGTGAGCCAACCATTGGCCAATACCGAGAAGCATGAGAGCACATATTCTGATAACCTCCTATTCACTCTCTAATAGGGTGCTGTGCTCCATTCCAATAGTGAGGTGGGGTTTCCCATCAACAAGAAGCAATGCTCCAGCATCAGCTAAGGTTCCTACAACTCAACTCAACTCTGCCACTCTCTACCTGGGGATAGCATCAGATCCTACAGGCAGGCTAGGGGACCCGCCCCACACTACTGCCCTTTGTTTCAGATGCCAATCGTAAGTCCAGGTTGTGATTGGAGGTTCCCGCAACTGCCTCCTTCGACTTCAGACACCTGTCACAAGTCCACGTTGCTACTAGTACTTCTGACCCACCAGCTATAAATCAGAGGTTCCAATGACCCCCTACTTGGGTTTGAATAATTTGCGAGCGTGGCCCACAGAACGAAGGAAACCCATTCGCTCATTAGATTACTGATTTATTACAAAGGATCTTAAAAGATACAAATCAATAGCTAGAGGAAGAGATTTATAGGGGGAGGTAACAAACCAAGGTGCTTCTGTCCTTGTGGAGTTTGGGACCCTGCATGGTAGCACGTGGAAATATTCTGGTTCCCCGGCCTAGAAACTCTCCAAACCCCTTCTCTTTGGGCTTCTATGGAGGTTTCATTATATAGGCAAGATTGGTTAAATCGTTGGTTATTGGTGACTGATTCAACCTCCAGCTCCTCCAGAGGTCAGTGGGATGAGACTGAAAGTTTCAATCCTCTATTCACGGCTGGTCCAGCCCCAACCTTAGCTTCTTTCTAAGTCACCACATTAACATAAACCCAGCTGTGGCGGAAATGGACGGGCTATGAATAACAAGACACCCTCTTCACCTTTATGGCTCTGAGGCCATTTCAGGAACTGACAAGAGACCAAATTCTATGACAAAAGACACTCTCATTGTTCTTATTGTTCAGGAAATTCCAAGGATATGGGAGCTCTCTGAGCCAGAAACTGTGGAAGAAGACCCAATAGATACGAGAAATATATTCTGGTCTTCGGAATGACCAAATTTATTTCTTACAAATGACAATATCACAGCCCTGTGAGTGAAGGAGGTGTACCCCACCCTAAATAGCATTTGATGGCTGAACACACCACCCTGGACGTGGGACAGATGAGGTCAGCAGCAGTTTGTTAGTCACTATTCTTACAGCCTGGGAGAGGAGGCAACTGCCTGCGGGGCAGGGTTCGACAGGAGTTGCACTTGGGAGTAGATTAAACAGCCAGGGATTGTGGGAGACAGGCTTTGTAGGATCAAGAGAGCAAGGTGCCTCACAGCCTGTTTGAATAATTTTGCAGACGGGGAGTGAAGCAAAGGTTGAGTTCCAGGGAGAGTGCAACCAATCTGGCTAATTAAGGAACTAGCCAGTGGAGCCCTTTCTCCCGGGTAGAGGGCATATCTGGGTGACAGCAGGGGAACTCACCCTTTGGTCTTTGGAAACTTTTCCGTTTCCAAGATTTTCAAGACAACACTTGAAATGTTAGGTCTTACCATACAGCTCCAGTGAGGAAATTCGGAAGAAATCAATACCTCAACAGCCCTATCAAGGAACAAGGAGCAAACTCCAGATACCAGTCACTGAAAATTTTGTCTGCAAATGATAATAGTAACAACACCAGTAATTCCAGGCCTTCTCTTAAAGTTCTAGGAGGAAGAAAATTCCTTAACATCTCATTGCCTAGCTGCTTTATCATTCTCTCTGACACCTATTGATCGTGATTCTCATCATGATATTAATTTACATATTTGTTTTTCCTCACTTTTCCTGCATGAATCATTTCACTTTTTGCCGATGGGCAAGGCCCGGCCACTCCAGGAGGTGACCTGGTGTGTGTTCAAACTGCTCCCTGCTTACTTCCCTCTTGGCGCAGAGAATGTTGTTTCTATGATGGGCTGTTTCTGTTTTTTTCCAGAAAAGTACTATTGAAGTTTTATTTACATGAAATGATTCATTTCCACCTTTTTGTCCCCCCTTCTCCGGTAGCTTGGGAAATGCCAAAAAACTCAAAGTACCTCATGCTGATGCTGATTCATCTTTAGATGTTCTTGGAGTATGACCCTGAGTTCATGAATGTGCCTATCACTGGGGAACTGTTCCTCCACCTCCACAGGCGCTGAATACAGCTGTTTTCTCCACACCTGTCCACTACCACCTTGGAAAGACAGCGTGTGTGAGAGACAGAGAAAGGGAGAGAGGAAGAAAAAGTGACAGGGAAAGACACACGGAGAGAGAGACAGAGAGAGAGAGAGAGAGAAGACAGGAGAGAGCAAGAGAGAAATTTGTAAGATTCAAGTAGATTCCAGGAAGCAGTGCCATCAATAACATGTGTCACTCCTGATGACATTAGGAGCCAAATTCTAGATTTCACAGCCAGCCACCAGGGGAAGTTTTTGCTGGTACAGTCACTACATAAACTCCCATTTGGTCTTTTTGGTACCCCCTGCCCCGCAGGCATCCTGTAAATTTTCTTGACTTTATTTCACAAGATTTCTGAACCTGCACGTCCTCCCTGTGCAGCAAGTGCCAGGAAGACTGAGGTCACAGCAACACCCGCTGCTGGAGTGTGGGGGAAGGTGATGGGAAGCAGCTGTTCTCTTCTGGGTTCTTGACAATCACCTGCCCCCTTAGAGAGGATGAAAACCACTCCAGAAAACGTAGCCGCCTTGGCTGTGTTATCCTCACTCATTCATCCACTCAAAATTATTTACTAAGCACCAACTCTAGACCACTGCTTTTATCCTGCCTGGATCCGCTAAGGAAAAGGAGAAGAGAAGAACGAGGGAAACACAATTGTACCAAAACCATCCTAACCTCCGTCTCAGCCAACTCAAGTCCTGAACAGTATGGGACATCAATTTTAAAATACCAAAAGGCCTCCAGTAGAAATAGTGTTTGGAGTGGATTTTTTTTTCCTTCAGGCCACTATCTCAAGTCAACATTAGGTTAAATAAATTCTGAATCAGAAAATTAAGCTGAAAACATAGAAATCAATTGTGTCATCTCACTTCGATCAGACAATCGTAGTTAACCAGGTGAATGTTATATTTAAATGCCTATAAGTATTGTTTTGGTTTCCGAAGAGCACTTTCTTCAAGATTACCATTGGTTTTCAAGGCAAATGGATTAGATTTTAATTTCTAGTAAATGTATTATTTTTTAAAATCTTACATAGGCAAACTATTGGATCTTAAGAGAAACTGAGGGGAAAATTCTTCCTAAAATGTTAAATGAATAGATATACATTGCAACCCCAGATGAAGGAAAGAAAACAGTGTTCCCACTTTTTTGAAAAAAAAATTGAGGTTGTTTTCCTTTGAGCAGTATGTTTATAAATATTTAATCACATATTTGGGACAGTCATGTAGCTTGTTGAAAATCCTCAGTCATTTTTACACGCTAACCTCAGAAATAAAAACTACAATTAGCGAACTCCCAAATCCTTTGAGAAAAAGTAGTAAGTGATCCAGAGGAGTACACTATGAGCCTAATAATCAGAGACTCATTTTTAATCATTTTTGTAAAGTAAGTAAAAAGAAATCTCCTTGAAAACCAACTAGAAAGCTTATTGTTGATGTGGTCATGTGTTAAATTCACTAAATAGTCCAGATGGCCTTGAGATCAATGAGAAACGGCAACGGGTCTTAGCATCTCAGTTTTCAATGGGGTGAGATCATGAAGTTACAAAACTGAAATTTAAATAAAAACACACGTGTACACACAGAGAAAGCAATAATCTTTTCAAACCTCTCAAAGAATTCTGTGTTTTTTAAAAATAAACAGAGAGCCTAGACTCTTACGTTAAATCAAGCTGAGGAAACAGGTAGAACGATTATGTTCATTGTTAATGTCCATACCATGGTTGAGAAATACTGCCGAGAAAGTAGAAATCATCCCCATCGGATAAAGAGGGTCGGATGGGAAAGCCTGAGGGGTTGGGCAGCATCAAAATGATAGCTGCCTTCCGCCGCCTCCTAGCTGACCAACACTGGGTTCTCTGAGCCCCTGCGCAGAGGACCAAGCTGAGCTGCCTGGATTTCTGGCCGGCCGGCAGAACCATGATGCCATAAACGAGCGTTGTCTGATACGTGGCAACAGAAAGCCACCAGGTAAAGGAGGTGATCAAACACTGATTCTCTGCTTCTAAACAAATTCCAGTGTCATGCTTCCTATCCGCCCTACCTTATTCTCTCCTTTCCTGGTCACAGCTTTATTTCCTTTGGGCCCATTCCTTGCTTGCCACACACAACATACGGGATGCATGGCTTTGTTTTCCAGGCTTTCCCCACCATATTCTTGTATCTCTAGCCCAGCATCCCATCCTCGGACCCACCTCACATGAAGTCTCTCCCAGCAAAATGCTGGACTCCAGGTCCTCAGAGCTGCTGTAACTCCTCAGTCTGCCCCAACATAGAAGGCAGCACGTAGAATAAACATTCTAACGCAGTTTATTTCGTTTTCTTCATCACAAAAGGCTGGTTTCCCTGATTAAATAAAAAAGGATGGATATGGGAAAACATTTTAGGAGGAAAATAGCCAGGTTTGGAACTGACAGGAGGTGGAAGATGAAGAGAAAGAGTCAACAGTGCAGAGCTTGGGAAGCAGGAAGAGTGGTGAGGCCACTGCCAGACTTCAGAACCTTAAGGAGAGCTGGCGTTTCGGGGGCAAAGTGATAAGATTGATTCTGTCATGCTGAGTGTGAAGCGTCAGAGGCCATCCCAGGGCACCTGAGATGTCCTGGTTCCCAGCTGGCACCTGGAAACTGTTAGGTTCTTTGAGGCCAAAGGTACTGTCACCTTATTCACCGCAATAGCTCCAGAGCCTCTCAGACTGCTGGGAGCATTTCAAGTGCTCGTGCAATGTTCCTCAAATGCATTAAGGGAGATGTAAATTACTCACTTAGTAATTATAGGTACTCAGCTAGGGTTTGGAGGGAAACGTGTTGGAGGTTGCCATCTACAGTAGGAAAGCACTCATCATAAGCCACAAATTAAGATTTAAGAAGGAATCTTATAGGAAGCTCCGAAAAGATGAAAGCCAAATACAAATTAAAGGTCAGATTGTATTACAGACCGATTGTTAATTCGGAGGGAGACAGTGTGATGATGGCATTGTGGCTGCAGATTTTTTAAGTGTTGTTCTGTTTGTGATACATACGACAACAGTTGCAGGTGACAGCATACAATGGCTGGGTTTGCTTTAAATATCCCAAAATGAGTGTGAAGAAAGGAAGATTGTAAACAATGAAGCGGAAAAATAAATGGTTATTAAATCTGAGTGATGGGTACATTGGACAATTCTCTCCACTTTTGTGTTTGTTTGAAAATTGTCATAATGAAAGTTACAAAAAAGATAGGAAGGGAAGGAGGGAGGGAAATAGAGAAAGAAGAGGAAGGAAGGAAGGAAGGAAGGAAGGAAGGAAGGAAGGAAGGAAGGAAGGAAGGAGGAAGGAGGAGGGAGGGAGGGAGGGAGGGAGGGAGGGAGGGAGGGAGGGAGGGAGGGAGGGAGGGGAGGTAAAAGAAGGTGAAGGGGAAAAGTAAAGGAAGGGAGGAAGGAATGGAGAGAGGGAAGAACTGCCCAGGAAATAAGTTAATAGCTACAACTAGTTGTCACCTGTTTTTCATTGGTATTCTTCATTGCACCCTCATTGTCTACTGACTATAGGGGTTCACATCTGCTTCTAAGTTTGGAAAGAGTTTTTATTCTTTTATGCATTAAAAGTTTACTACATGGTGGCTACATTACTCTCTGTGAGGCTCCATGCTAAGTAACAGACAAACATGTTGAGTGGGAAACCAGCATAGATGCTATCGTTACCATAAACTATAATCATTCTGCAATGCAACATTGAACAGCTGTAAAATACATGGGCACAGTTTTCCCTTCTCCACTCTCCAGTGTCCTGAAAACAACGGTTCACCGTTATTGCGCTGTTGTGTCGCTACTTAAAGCAGGGCCTTTGATCAATCTCACTCCATCAGAGGAAGAAAAAGAAGACTGCCCGGTTCAGAGGGGGAGCTGGGAGGGGCACTGCCCACCCAGTCAGAAGAGGCACCAGGCAGCCCCAAGCAGCTTCCTGACTTAGTCCTATAACAACAACCCCAACAGGGAAGTTAATCTCCCTAATGGGAAACAGATATGTTTCTTACTTATACCTATTACGGCGCTGGTCTTAAACATTTCCTGCCTCCTGAGCACTCTGCCCAGCCTGAGAGGAGGTAAGGAAAGGCATGGGATCCACGATGTCTCCAAGAACAGTCAGGGCGAAGCACAGCACACAAGGTAACCTGCAAAATGCCTTTCTTCTGTACTCATCCTTTCCTATCCAAGGAATGCAGGGGGGAGAAAGGGGCTTGGGCAAGTAATTGAAAAAAAATCGTGAGTAGGCAAAGAGTACCTCGTTCTTTGTTTCTCTGGTGGCACAGGACTGTGACCTAGAAAGAACGAATTCTGTCGCATTTATTAAATTTCAGTAGCATGTTTGGAGGAGACGTGCAGCATTTCAGACATGTGCATAGACATAACAGGAGGGGAAATGGCACCATGCTAAAGATAGGAGCTCAGAAAAAAACATCTAGAATAGTCTAACTCGGGAACCATCTGGCCTTAACATCTTGAGAACAAATCACAATGTAACATTTGAAAGGGTTCGGGGCTTGAGAACAAAAGGCCCAAGATTGAACCTGGGCCCAGGTGTAAAAAGTCTCAGCTTCCTGACTAGAAAATGGGCTAAGAATGAAGTCCAGGGTGGTTGTCACGGTTAAGTAAAGTATCATTTATTCTACTGATGAAACAGGTATGCATTTTTCAGGCCAATGCTCAGGTGTGTGAAAATGTAAATTTATCTTCTTCTATGGTTGACTTTAAATCCTATGTTATATCTTAAGTTCCCACTCCTTCTAGTGGCAGAATTAAATGTAGTCAGTTCCAATAAATCTGGTTGACTCAAGGGGTTCTCAGTCAAGCGTACTGGGCCCTGTCATATTTGACTGTGTGAGCAAGAACCTTCTTCCTCTGAGTGGGGCAAGGGTTGAGGGATGCCGCAATGTATGTGGTCAGTGGCCATCCCCTCAGGATAAAAGCCAAAGACAGGCTTGCTCCCAAGCATCTGGAGAATGGGCACATGATGTTAGTCAATAGGATAGCCTCACCCAGGCATCAAACAACAGTGAAGAGGCAGTGAGGGACACTAGAGAATATATTCTGGCAGTGGCAGCAGCAGCAATGAGATCCAAAGTCCTGTTCTGGAAGTGGCAGAGGCTGATGGCAGTGAATGTCCTGTGTCCATTTCTGACCGTGGTGATGCAGAGGTGGTGTCATTGCATCTTACCAGACACTCCCTGGGCTGTGGTTTGGGCTGGAGGTGGCTCTGCCCTCTTTTCTGAGTCCATTGATTGTAAGAATTCTCTGGTGTCTTTCCAGTAAATTCCTTTCCTGCTTATATTAACCAGAATTGTTTTCTTATTTCTAACCAGGGATCCTGACAATCCCCTTAAGTATTTCTCCTGGAATCTTCCTGAGAGGGTGGTGGGGTGAGGCACCCAAGTTCCACGGGGCTTCACAGCTCAACCCCTGGACTTTGGTCAAGATCTGTTCCATATGCGTATCTGCAGAGATGTAGGTGGTACTATCTAGTATCAGCCATGGGCAAACTACGGCCCGCGGGCCAGATCCGGCCCGTTCGGCTGTTCTATCCGGCCCGCGGAGCTGAAAGAGCGGAGGGTTCTCTTGCTCTCCCCTCCGCTCCTTCACCAGCAGCAGTGTTAACATGTATTAGTTCACACAAACACTCCATCCATGCTTTTGTTCCGGCCCTCCGGTCCAGTTTAAGAACCCATTGTGGCCCTCGAGTCAAAAAGTTTGCCCACCCCTGATTCTAGTTCTTCACCATCATCCCTTCTCCATGCTGATCACACCTCTCTGGGCCCTGGTCTGACAATTTACACCACATCTACTGTGGCATCTCTATCCTGCAAGTCTTCCAGTCTCAGATGCTGGTCAGTGTCAATCCCAAGAAAAGAATATGCTGCCCCTGCACCCCGGGCACCTGGAAGAGCTGCAGATTTGTCTGAGGTCAATCTGACTTGGCACAAATATATACTTCCATTTGTCTAACCCATGCTAGCACAAGGAATTATGGGGCCTGCTACCTCCCAAGATCCTGACAAGAAGTAGAACACAGGACTCCTCAATATCTGGACCCCCAAATCTGTCTGGGACTTCTAAGGCCATCCTCTGGGATTCAGTCCAGCACAGGTGAGGAGTAGGCTACAATGCCTGGTTCTTGAAGACATTCACCGGATCGAACTACCCTGGTGTTTTCCAGCTCTCCTCCTCCCCTGGTTGGAGGATCATTTATTCCTTTGAGAGGAGGAGAAAGAGTTCGCCAGATACGTTACATATTTGTCTACATTTATCCCATATTTATTATTTAGACCAGACTTTTTAAAAAAAAAAAAAAAAGTTCATTTTGAAAATCTATGTACAATGCTACTTTATAAATCAAATCATACTTAAAAATATTTTTTAAACCCAGTAGCTTCTCTCATCTTTACCACCCCCATGCAATTATTTTAAGTATTTTAGCCATTTTTTCTATAATCAGATCATGTTGCTATTTATTGTCTTATATATTAGCTTTCTCTTCTAAAATATGTATATTTAGCTTTATTACATTTTCCTCTTCTCCTGCCCAGTCTTCCACTAAAACTGTCATGAAAGCACATTAAAAGACATAAAGCTGTCTTAGTTGGTTCGGCTCAATGGACAGAGCATCAGCCTACAGACTGAAGAGTCCCAAGTTCTGTTCTGGTCAAGGGCACATGCCAGGATTGTGGGCTCGATCCCCAGTAGAGGATGTGCAGGAGGCACTGGGGATGGGGGGGTCCCTCAGCCTGGCCTGCCCCCTCTCACAGTCCAGGAGCCCTCAGGGGATGTCCTACTGATGGCTTAGGCCCGCTCCCCACGAGAGCAGGCCTAAGTCGCAGTCTGGCCGACTTCAGCGGGATGCGACCGGACTGATCAGGGGAAGGCGCCACCCTCATCACCCTGTCACTGCTGCCACTGCCAGCTGCTGTGGCTGCAAGGCCTGAACCCTGGGCCTCGCAGCCACCTGGGCTCATGGCTGCCTAAGCCCATGACTGCCTGAGCCCCAGGCCTCACAGCCGCTGTGGCTTTGTCCGGATGGACATCCAGAAGACATCCGCTCTAATTAGCATATTACCCTTTTATTAGTATAGCCGCTGTACTGTACATTAGATTCCCATAATGTATTTATCTTATAAGTGAAAGTTTATACACTATGACCAACATTGCCTCATTTCCCCCTGCCCTAAGCCCAAGGTAACCACCATTCTATTCTCTGCTTCTATGAGTTCAACTTTTTTAGATTTCACATATAAATGAGATCACATAGAATTTGTCATTCTATGTCTGGCAAATTTCATTTAGCATAATGTATGTACTCCAGGCTCATCCATGTTGTCCCAAATGGCAAGATTTTCTTCTTTTTTGGCTAAGTAATGTTCCATTGTATGTACATGTCACTTTTTCTTTATCCACTCATCCATCAGTGGGCACTTAGGTTGTTTCCATATCTTGTCTCTTGTGAATAAGATGCGGTGAACACAGGATTGCAGACACCTCTTCAAGATCCTGATCTCACTTCCTTTGGTTGTATACACAGAAGTGGGATTGCTGGATCCTATGGATTGTGCGGAAGTGTCTTACTTGTATAATGAAAATGCAATGCCCACTCTGTGTGGGGCACATACAAGACTGAATAAGATAAAAACAATGTTCGGAGCTGCCTACTACACAATGTAAATGGATCTTCACATTCACAACAGCACAGTCCAGTCCAAAGCAACTTAAAAAAGGACTTTAATCTTTGTCTTTTTTGAAGAACATAAAAAAAATTCAATGTGTAACTTAAAGCATGACTTCTTAAATTTTCTTTTCTCATAGCCCATAGCTTCTCTAAGTCCATATCCAAGTCCCTCACGAGTCACACTTGTGCCACACTTCCTCAAGAATGCCATCTGTACCAACCCTTGTCTTCTTAGTCCCTTCCCCGCTTTCCTCCTGAATCATCCAGTCTTGTCTCTCTCTACCCACTTTCAGATTCTGGATTTAACCCTTTGCACACCATAAGCGTCTATAGACGCAAGCGGCAGATCTTCCCCACACGCCACGAGTGTCTATAGCCGCAAACCTCACATACCAACTCTGGTCACCCAATTTTAAAATCAGACCTGTTAGTGACATCTCTGGGTTTGTAAAGAAAATGACGGCAACTTAAATTCGTAAATATTCCAGCGCAAAGGGGAGACATGGGGATGGTTTCCGTTTTGGACGCGTGGCAGTTAACCGGTTAAAAATCTTAAGAACCTGGCCACAAATTTAGATCCTTCTTACAGGGGAGAAGATAAGAGAAGTTGCATAGAATAAGAGGCAAAAAAAAAAGGGAGGAAGTAAGTAAAAATGGAATTATGCTTTAATCAGTTTTATCTCCACCACATATGTAAGTGCCTTACACGTAATATAAATACCTAATAAATACAATTTCCCTTCTGAATGGCTTCCAACATTTCATAAATGCTTACTCTTTGTTTTTGTTTATATGTCCCATAAATAAAAAGGATCACTGAATCCTAGAACACTAAATTTCTCCACACCCGTCTTCCCCGCTCTACCAAATTAGCCACCTGAAAAATGAGCACTGATCCACAGGAAGGACACTGGAGGTTTAAAGCAAACCTGTGACTTAGATAAAATTAAAAACCTACATCACAATGTGAATAATCACCTACTAAAGTCTCTAGTAGACGCTTGATTTTTTTATTGCATTTTCTTAAAGTACGGCGCACCTGCAGCCCTTACCATCCCGAAGGGACTAGAGTGATATTACGCTACAAAAGACCCCCGTGGTGGTTCCAGCTTTTTTTAAAGTGAGATCTTTTTTTCTCCTGACATTTTAGAAGTGTTATTAAAACTCACTGGATTCCTGGGATTTGGAGAGGGAAGAAAAGAAGCAACTGAAACCTCCCCTGGAAATCATGTTTGTTTTGACATGGGGGTGTGGTGTGCTTTCCTGGCAATGGCTGCGCAAACTCAGCCCGGGGTGTCTGCAGGACACAGTGCAGCCATGTCTAGGTTGCTTGGACAAGGAGTATTGCCTTTCTAACTGCAAGTCATTCACACACAGCTGCTGGGCTCAGGTGTCATAGCACCAAGCTGCTCTGCTCTTTCTTTAAGATCTTAAGCTGCAGACTTATGTGTCCAATAACAAAAAGCAAGGAGATAGACTGGTTAAGCATTTAATAGCGTGGTGGATAAAGATAGACTTTGGGGATCATGGGTCACCAGGAAACCTACAGGTTGCAGTTTCATGACCCTTTCGATTCAACACCAATGTCTTTTTTTTAATGGCATATTTCTAATTGAGTGCCAGGATGTCATTTCTTCTCTCTCTCTCTCTCTCTCTCTCTCTCTCTCTCTCTCTCTCTCTCTCTCTCTCTCTCTCTTCATTCTGCTATCCTTTCTGCCTCATATTAGTGGGAGATCTTCTTAGGCCTCTTTGAAAGTTTGGGGTTTCATCTCTCACATATATACCTGGGCACTTTGCAGAGAAGAATGACATATGGTTTTTTTGCAGAATTCCTTCTGCTGAGATTCAATGTTAATATTTTCTTTGTCTCAGTTATCATCTTTTCGCCTTCTAGTCATGTACTATCGTGCTTCTGCCATATACAAGGAATCACTTGGGTTTCACTTGCTCACCATATCATTTCACACCTCTGTACCTTTGCATGGGTTGTTCCCTCTGCTTAAAACTCCTTTTCTTTACTTTATTTACTGATCGCCTACTCATCCCTCAAAATTCAGCTCACGTCAGCCTCTACATGCCGCTATTACTTTTAAAACCAGGATTGCTGAGTACTTGCTAAGGGCTAAGATTGGGTTAAGCATGTAAGCTCTGACTCCATTTAATCTTTGGGACAATTTCATATTATAAGAACTGTTGCTCAGGCTCATTTCACAGACAAGAAGGGCTGATGTAGAAATATTAAGGAACTTGCTCCAGGCCATGCTGCTCATGGGTGGTGAGGTCCAAATTCAAGTGCAAGTCTGTCTGACTTCAAAGCCTGTCCTCTTTAGCACTAGATTATTCTACCTTTTCTAACAATTAAGGTGTACTTGATGATATACTTTAATTACAGGTATACTTTCCTCTGTCGTCCATGAATTCAGCAGTTTCTTGAGGTCAGAGCAAAAACTTTACTCATGTTTGTAACTTCAGTGTGCGCTAGCAAAGTGCCTGGCTTAGATCACAAGCTCAACAGAAAGCTGTTGACTAAAGGAGCGTGGGGGTCGCTATTCTGTCACTTTCCACGTTCAGCCTATGTCAGAGTGCCTCTTTTCTCCGTGAAATTAAAACTCAGATGCACCAGGTCAGACCATACCATATGCTGGCGAGGAAAAGCAGAAGGGATCTGAGGCAACTGGTATCTTGGCAGCTCCGAGGAGAGTGAGCAGGAAAAACAATGTGTAAGTGCCCAGGGGTGCCAAGCTCCAGGGATGAATCAGTTTGTGCAGCTGGGAGGCAGTGGCAGCCAGCCCACTGATTTCACACAGGAAGCAGCAGCAATAGAGCAACACAAACCAGGGCAGGAGAAAGGTGCCCTGTGAAACCAAAGCTGGATGTGACGCTGTAGACAAGATGAAACAGTGTCTCTTTCAAACACCGATGTTCCCGGACGACAGGATGTACCCAAGCATCTATTTGTAATCATCCAAATCACCTACACTTAAGACTTGGTAGTGACTCCAAGAGCAACAGAGAAAGAGAATTTGTTTAGCCCTGGCTGGTTTGGCTCAGTGGATAGAGTGTCGGCCTACAGACTGAAGGGTCCCAGGTTTGATTCCGGTCAGGGGCACATGCTGGGGTTGTGGGTT
Organism: Myotis myotis; assembly: GCF_014108235.1. Classification (NCBI taxonomy): domain Eukaryota; kingdom Metazoa; phylum Chordata; class Mammalia; order Chiroptera; family Vespertilionidae; genus Myotis; species Myotis myotis. The sequence continues at coordinate 8,654,577 of NW_023416320.1, read as the reverse complement.
CAGTCCCTAGTGTGGGGCATGCAGGAGGCCGATCAATGTTTCTCTCTCATCCTTGATGTTTCTCTCTCTCTCTCTCTCTCTCCTTTCTCTCTCTCTCTCTCTCCCTCCCCCCCCCCCCCCCGCTCCTCTCTGAAATCAATAAAAATATGTTAGAGTTTGTTTAGATAAATGAACCAAGGAAGGAAAGGATTGGCGATCATGGAAATAGCTATGTGGAGATATCACTGGGCAGTTTTGCATCCCAAGCTCATTGACTTGAAGAATAAAGAGTGAATAAAAGCAATTATGTGCCATAATTAAACAGGTAAGGTGATGGGTTAACAGTCCTACTGAAAGTAACAGACTAGGGATTTGCATGGGGGACATGTGATTGTGAATAAGAGCTGTGAAGAGGAAAGGATATGATTGAATATTTTCCAGGAATTTTGAATGTGGGGATAAAAGGAGGTTATGTGTTATATATGTAGCTGAAGTCGTACCAAGGTAACACACAGGGAAGAAGAGTTCTGGGGGTAGGACTGAAAGATGACAGAAGAAAGGGTTTCGAATGAAACACAAGGTAGAGAACAGATGAATATGTATTTCAACTTTCCATATTGAGAAGAAAATATAAAATTGTTGGGAATAAACAACATATAATAATACAACAGTGAAGAAAATTAGAAGGCAACTTCTTTTTAAATATTAAAACCCCGGTAATCAAAATCTGGCTTTAAAATAACCCATTTTAATAAGAAAAAAAAGATAAAGGAGCAGGAGAGTTTTGGGAAAAGAAATGAAAGGGAGGGAAATAAACATAATTAAAACTGTAGGTCATTGTAAGAAACCTAAAGTCTGTGGGAAGAGCACAGTGACCCTGAGCCCGAGACAACAAAGGCCAAAAAAAAAGGGGACTCAAAGGAGGGCTGAAAAGATTCACTGAAATGTGGATGTCACAAATATGGAGGAAATGACCCTTCAAATCGGAACATAGGATTTCAATAGTGTACACATACAGAAACCTAGAGGATAAAAGCTGGTGTTCCAGACAAGAAAAGAAGTTTAAAAGATATTGCTTTTGGAGTCATTCATACAGACTACTACAGGAATGAGGATCTATGCAGTATAGCACATTTCATGGAAGTTTGAAAATTATGTCACCTTTGGTGAAAGATATACAATTGGCTTTCAATATAAGAAAAGAGCTAGTCTATAAAATAAAGTTGTTCCAAAAGAGATGGGGAAAGGAAAATTAGGAAGGAAATGACACACTCTATAGACCAGTAGTTCTTCAACTTGGCTGCATGTTAGAATCCCATGAAAGTTCTCTGTAATACAGTACCATGTCATCTGCAAATAAGAACAGTTTTACGTCTTCCTTTCCAATTTGAATGCCTTGAATTTCTTCTTCTTGTCTGATTGCTGTGGCTAGGACTTCTAGCATTATGTTGAATAAGAGTGGTGAGAGCAGACATCCCTGTCTTGTTCCTGATCTTAGGGGAAACACTTTTAGTTTTTGCCCATTGAGTATAATGTTGGCTGTGGGCTTGTCATTGTGATTGCCAGAGGGTAGGGGGCGGGGAGGTAGATGAGGGTAAAGGGGGGTATGGTTCACATGTAACGTTGGCGTGGGCGCCACCACTCTCCCAAATGGTGATGAAAGGAGACTTGACTTGGGGTAGTAAAAACACAATACAATATACAGATGCTGTATTGGAGAACTGTATACCTGAAATCTATGTAATTTTATTAACTAATGTCACCCCAATCAATTTAATTTTTAAAAATGAATTTTATAAAAAAAATACCATGAAAGCTTTTTTAAACCATACCGGTATCTAGGCCCCAGCCCAAGATAATCCCAATTAATTTGTTGGATTGTTTCCAAGCATCATTTTTTTAAAAAAATCCTGCCAGGAGAATCCAGTGTGCAGCCAGAGTACAAAGAGTGCTACACCCCCACAAGTCATTGGTGGTAAGAAGGAATTTCATCTGTTAGCTGAGAAACATGAAAAGCAACTGAAATTAAAAATTTAGAATCAATCTGTAAGAAAATTCAAATTGAGGAGGGTGCTGAGGAGTGCTTATTCATGAAAACCTATTTAACCATGTAGAATGTATATCTAAAAAAGAAATAAATAGAAGACCTATTTATGTGTAACAAGAATTAAGGTGAAGTTTAAAGTTTAAAAATATCTGAAATTTAAAAAGTTCGACCGGCATGTATAAGAAATCAGCAAATCTTGTCAGGATATGAAGAAATGTAAAATGAAGTGAGAGAAATAAGCAAAGAGAAAGAAGATGATGATCTTCCTTGTAGAAAGGATCTATGTCTTTGTCTCTCCAGTACCTAGACCAGGGCCTGGCATGAAATTGGAACCCATGATCTTTGCCGACTAAAGGAAAGCAGCATCAGGGTAAGCATGAGACAACAAACCAGGTCGGCAGGGTGCTGCATAACACAAAGCAATGAACTGGAAATCACTGCTTGGGCGCCCCTCCCCCCTCCCCCCCACCGGGATGTCACACTCGACCAGGGAAACCAAGACATCTCCAAAGCTTATTGTTAGACTAGCTGGCCTCAAAGCTCACCTAGCTCTCAAAGTTTGTGACCTTATTATAGCTTTTAAAAAAAATATTTTTATTGATTTCAGAGAGGAAGGGAGAGGGAGAAAGATAGAAACATCAATGATGAGAGAGAATCATGGATTGGCTGCCTCCTGCACGCTCCCTACTGGGGACCAAGCCTGCAACCTGGGCATGTGCCCTGACCAGGAATGAAACCCAGGACCCTTCAGTCCACAGGCTGATGCTCGATGCACTGAACCAAACCAGCTAGGGCGTATTATAGCTTTTAAAAAATTAATAAACCCTCAATGGGAAAGGGGAAGTCAAAAAGCTTAAAATCAAAATAGAGTGTACCAGATGCACTTACTGGAATTCATAGATAAACTGAAGGTGAAGAAATGAAAGCCAAAACACCAAAAATAGGACTAAAGAACAGGTGCACTAACATGTAAGCTCCAGGAGGGCAGGGAGTTTGTCTAACTGGCTTCCCACCAGATCCCCAGTACCCAGAACCATGGCTGGCTTATAGTGAAAGATGGGGAATGCCAGCGTTTTAAATAGATCCAAACTGGGCACTGGTCTGGAAAGTGTTGTGGAGGAGATCATCAAAAGAAAAAGATACTCAATAGTGAAAAGTACTCACATGTCATCAACACCACTTAACTCTATGATTGATACCTCTCAAAGGGATTGCCATCGACTTATCTTGATCATTCCGCATGCAGTCAGTACACCAGGGTATGGTTCACATGTAACATTGGCTTGAAGCTAAGTGTGGTGACATGGAATTAATTCAGATATTTAAAGGACTTTAAAGCAGTACAGTACCTGCCAAGTTCCTTTTTTCTCTTCAGCCAAACACATGTGCTTTTCCAAGAAAGAAGGCCAAGAGACCTTGATCATGAATCCATATTTGTAGTACAGGGCCATTCCTGAGGGAGCACCTCAATTATAGTCAAGACTTTTTCCAAATAGCTCCAGTGGCTCCAAGGTTTAGCCCAAATTTTTTCACCAAGTCAGCCTGGTTCTCTAATTTATAACTCACAGCTTTCTAGTATAGTTACTTTAACAAGGAGTCTACAGTGACCTATCTTTAGTTCAAAGACTATATGGACTTAATTAAGTCACCCTATCTCCCTTCATCACCCACAAATCAAGGGCTTGGATAAAATAATGAGGTAAACCAAAACAGAGATCCACATGCATTGTCAGAGAGGGCTGGCCAATAGATTGGGCCAAGATTTCAGGGTCTGACATAGCATTCCTTTCATCCAGCGGCCAACACACTTGTATTGAACACCTGTAGTGGGCACTGTACTAGGTAGGGCTGGGGGCTAGAAAGATTAATTAGTTAAGGGATTTCCCTAGAGGGCTTCATGGTCTCATAGGAGAGACAGGTTTACACTGAGCAAGAAGGGAAAAGCAAGCAAGCATGTTTGTAGCTACTGGGGGCCAGGTTCTGTGTGATACGCATTATCCACTCTCCGTTATTTACTTTCACAGTCTCTTTTACAGATAAGAAAATCGAGGCTCCACAAGGGCATTTCCTTACCCGAAGTCTTGAACCTGAGTGTAGCATACAGAATGGGCACCCAGATCTGTCCTCCCTGAAAATTCCTTCTCTCACCCCTGTACATACTCAAATGCAACTTTCGGAAAGTTAAAATAACAGTGAGCGCTAAAAACTAGACGCGTAGTCGTTGGAACAAAGAGCTATGGGAGCACAAAGGGTGCAGTGAAACTGTGATGAGGCGAGAAGGGGGTCAGAGAAGGCATCACCGAGGATGTGACATTTGAGCCGGGCCATGTTAAACAGCTGGAGTCGGGCCTGCTGGATTACTAATGTGTTGATTTTTTGACTACACCTCTTGGGCACTTACCAGAGCCACAAAGTGAAGGAAGCAATAATTCTTCTCTGGCCACCAGAACTGCTGAAATGGAGTCACCTGCTATTTCTACACGCACTGGTTTCACACAGGGAGTTTCTCAAACAAGGTTGCAGTGAAAGGATGTTAGCTTAGGAAGCAGCAGGTGTGTGGATGGAGAGGGGTACGAGCCACGTCCCGGGGGCGGGGGGGGGGGGGAGTGCGATGGTGCTTTGGTGCCCCTCTTGTTTGCATGCTGGGACTAGAGGGACCCAGATTAGGTAAATGGAAGCAAATGGCTACAAAGAGGATTTACATAGGGAGCAATTTTTGTCTGAGAGTTGTTTTAAAAAAGAAAGATTTCAAGCTCGGATTTTTTTTTAAGGAAGAGTTTCTGTTTACCTATTGATGATAAAACAGCAGGGCTCCATGGCCTCCAAATGGGTATGGGAAGACGCTGCTTCATTTTCCCCATGAAGTCCAAGGAGAGTCCCAGAAATGGAAAAAATAAGGCATGAAACGTTGGTGAAGCAAAATTCGGAAAGATGTGTGTGATCCCCTGGACAAAAGACACTGGGCTAGACATTACTGGAAAGTGCTTTAGAGTAGATTGTGGAAAGCTGGGTGACTCTGGACTCTGGAATATGAAGGAAAATAATGGGATGCCTCATGAAGTACAGAGTCACCCCGCGGAGAGGGACAGGGGAGAAACTGAAAAGGTTGTTAAAGCACTCTGATATTTCCAGCACCCAGCCGGCACGGTACAGCGTTGTCACAATATGATTAACTTCATTCCCTATACTGGACTTTATGTGCCCATGGCCATTTGCTAACATTGGGAGGAACACTTCGTGGCGTATATGATTATCTAACCACTATGCTGTACGCCTGAAACCGATGTAAAATAATATTGAAAGTAAACTGTAATTTAAAAATGTTAAATAAAAGTATTTTAAAAGGCACTGACATTTCCCTACAGGAGACAGTTAAGGCACACACACAGGCAATCGTTGCATAACTACAACCCAAATGGGAGAAGCAGGGCATGACTGAGCAGGTTCTACCTGATCTCCCTGCTGCCCATGCTGCCCCTGGTGAATGATTCCTCCCACTGTGACCAGTGATCTCCCTAAAACGCAGACCTGATTAACCCTCCTCTACTGAAATGTCTTCAAGAACGAATCCAAATTCCTTGCTGTGCTATGCAAGGACTATCATCTCTCTCCTTTTCCAACACACACTTTATTCTCTAATAATGCTGACCTGTATGAAGATTCTCCCCAACTCAACCTTTGAGATGTTGAGCCTGCTATTTCTCTTTCCTGGAATGTCATACGCCACCATCTTCCCTTCTCCTCCTAATTCCCATTCCTTCCTTCTTTCATCTAACACAGTGGTTCCCAACCTTTTTTTGGCCATGCCCCACCTAAGCATTTCTAAAATCCCGATGCCCGCCCCCCATGACATAGAATTCTTATTATTCAAAAAGTGAACTCCTGCTCACGTGGAGGAAGCCTGAAAGGCCATTAACTTGGTCTAAACAAGCTTCCAAAGAACATGGCATCCAGGAAAAAGAAAAAGAAAAGAACGAAAGGACAGTTAAAGTACTGAGGAAGAACTTACTAAGAAATTGTTTAAAATAATAATAATTATATGAAGTGATATGAAAAAATAGCAAATAAAGTCTCAAAACATATAATATAGAACTGAAATGCATAAATATGTCACAATACATATTTATATACTGTATATGAGGATTCTAGAGCCATAAGAAATGCAAAAAAATCACTGTTAATAACTCATTCTCGAATTGCCCCCTGCCCTTAAAAATCAAATTGCCCCTCTGTGGTGCATGTGCCCCACGTGGGGAACCACTGATCTGACATTTATTAAGCCAGGCTGTGGGCTAGGCCTGAACAGAAAGCAGTGATGGTGATGGAGATGGTCCCGGCTCCCACAGGCTTCATGGTCTATCGTGGTTACTATCACTTCTTTCACAAAGTGAAGGCTCCAAGGCTGAATTGACTGCCCCTCTTACCTCAAAGTACCATGAATAAATGATTGACTTATTCATTGTTAATTGGTTAATTGTTAATTAGTTAATAGTTAATTATAGTTTAGTGAATAACTAACTATTAAATCAATAGGGCAATAAAAGACAATAGAAAATACCCTTTCCAATCATACAGCTTTCCCAACAGCATTTGCCTCTGTTTAATTAATAGTTAATTAGTTAATAGTTAATTATATTTTAGTGAATAACTATTAAATCAATAGGGCAATAAAAGACAATAGAAAATACCCTTTCCAATCATACAGCTTTCCCAACAGCATTTGCCTCTGTTTAATTAATAGTTAATTAGTTAATAGTTAATTATAGTTTAGTGAATAACTAACTATTAAATCAATAGGGCAATAAAAGACAATAGAAAATACCCTTTCCAATCATACAGCTTTCCCAACAGCATTTGCCTCTGTTTGGTTCAAAACCATTTTTTGGCATCTGAAGAGAATTAAAAACACTTTCTGACCTTAAGGAGTTTGCAATCCAAAAAGAAAAACAAAGACATAAATTTTAATATAAATTTTTAAAGCATACAAACGCATAACTTACTATAGTGTCAGGGGACATTTCAAATGTTTTGCCTGAACAAATCTTTCAATACTCACAAAAATTCCGAGGGAAAAGACAATTCTTATCAGTATCCCCATTTTATGGAGAAGACTAAGATTAAGTCATTTGCCCCAGGCCATGCTTGAACTCAGCCCATCTTGTTCCCCATGATTTCTTAACATCTTCATATGGTAGGTGCTATAAGGGAGGTGTGTACAAGATGCTCTCTCAAAGCACAGACAAGAACAATCCCCAAATAGAAATTCGCAGAAAGTTTCTTGAAGGGGCTGCGTCCTTCCCTGTGCTAAAATGGTATCATTAACCATTATCTCAGTTGGTTGAAACAGCAGACCCACTTACCCCAAAGTAGATAGGTGAGAAAAAAGAAACCTCTTAGCAATCTGTCATGAACATTTTAATTTCTAGTAGCGATTCTTATCTTAAAGCCTTATTTTGTCTGATATTACCATAACCATACCCATTAACTTTTTGTTACTATTTCCCTGGTATACCTTCTTCCAGCCTTTTATTTTCAACTTGTATATCTTTATATTGTAGACTGGTCTATAATAAACATCACAGGGTTCCATCATTTTAAATTCAGTTGGACAAACTTAACCTTGTAACCAAAGAGTTTAGTTCATTGATACTTATTTATATTACTGAATTTATTTTTACCATCTCATTTTTGCTTTTTTCTGTGTATTTTTTATTGCCTCTTTTAGATTGCTTAAGGTTTTCGTTATCTTTCTTTTTTTTTACCTATACTAGTTTGAAATTTTACACTCTATTTCTATTATTTAATAGCTATTTTAAAATGTTAACATGTAAACATATTAAAGTCTAAAATTCTTTAATAATAAAACTCCAACCTATATGCTATCATCTGGAAATATTTTATTTGTATATAATTTTCTAATCTCACAAGTTACGTGCTATCATTGTTGTTACCTGAAGTGTTTTTACACAATTAATGCTTACCTGGATTTACCCCATGTTCACTCTTTTCTTTTTTCCATTTTTTTTCTTGCTCCTCAGATCTTCCCTCAGGGATCATTTCTTTCTTCTTGAAATATAAATGTGTGGTAAATACCACATTTAGTGGCAGGCAGTTTTTTCTTATCTGAAATGCCTTATTATTATACTCTCATCCTTGAAAGATCGTTTTGGTAGCTATATTATTCCAAGTTTACATTTATTTTCTCTCAGACTTTGAGAGTAGTATAACACTATATCCTATTTTTCATTTTTCCTTCCATCAAAATGTTATTTGTTGGTAATCTGGGGGTTTTTTTCTAACTACTCACTATATTTTTTCCCTTTGTCCCTTTTCAGCTTCACTACAATATAACTGATATATATGTCTTTGCATTTTCCTGCTTGGAATTTAGTAATAGATAAGTCTTCGTATTTGTGTCTTTCATTGGTTTGGGGAAATTTTTCACTATTATCTCTTCCACGAGTATCTATTTTTCAGTCTTTCTAGCCGCTCCTCTGTAACTCTGATCACATATATGTTGACCCTATGTATGGCCCATGGTGCCTGATTTCTCTTTCAGGTTACCATGTGTTTGACACTGGGATAGCTGGTCATTTCTGCAGGCTCATCCTCCAGGTTGGTCCTTCTCTTGAGCTGCATGTAATTTGCTTTTTAAACCAATTGAGTTTATTTCAGTTATGTTTCTCAAATCTATAATTTCTCTTTCAAATATGCCTTGTCATTATTGACAGTCTCTGAACCTTACTCACACTTTCGATAGTGTTTTATATTTCTTAAAGTTATAAAATATGGTCATTTCTATTCTGTATTGACTATTTGAATATCATAACTCTTGGATATTTTATCTAACTACTAGGTATTTCTGCTAAGTCACAGCCACGTTTCCTATTATCACTTCTGTTCTGTGATGTTTGGCTGTTGAGTCCATTATCTGATATAAGTTTTATCTGAAGAAATTTCTTTAGAGTCATGAAGATGAAAGATTTTTCATGCACAGAAGATTATACTTGCTTCTGCTAGCCACCTTTGAACCTATTTTTTTCCTAATAATTTTGTTTTCCCAGCTAGAGTTAAAAATAAAATAGACAAGTTTTGCTTGTAAATTAGGATTTACCTCTAGCTCGCTAAAAGTGTGGTCCTTCAGGGTAGGTAGAGTCTTGGCTTCGTATGCAGGTCTTTGATGTGACTCCCTATTTTATATGGACACAAGATTTGTTTCCTCTCCCTATGAGGTCATTAAAACAATCTCTGGATCACCAGAAATTCCCAGGTGCCCAAAGAGCAGTCACAGACTTTTCTCCCTGGATTTATGTTTTTGCTTCATGTGTGACTGCTGGCAATTTTCTTACTCTGTTGCCAGCTCAGCCATGCATTGAAAAGTTTTCCCAAACACTTTCTATAGTCTCTTGAATTATTTTGTAGTGTAAGGCTTTTCAGAGTATCAAGTTTGTAATACTGCCAGAAATGGAAATCTAATTTTTTTCTTTTTATATTTTGCCTAAATTAGAACAGTTTCTTTTGGGGTGACCAAGTTACTTTCTATTAAATATTCTTTGTAATTATTAAAAATATGTTTCTGTAAAAATAGAAAATTACCTTAACATCATAGAAAGAGAATATTGATGAAAATGTGTCACCTCTCAAAGATATTCATGTGTTACTATTAGGTCGACCGATGTGAAATAGTCCTTCTATAGGTCAAAATTAACAACTTTATATGGTTCAAATATATATTTTCTTCCAGCCTTTTTTAATAAGTGTTTTATACAGCCAAAATAATTATTTGTTTATAATCTTGTGTATTTATTTCTTTTACTTTGTAGAAATATTCTCCCATTAAACTTCTCACAAATAAATTGCTTATATGATATTTATTTACATGAAACTTAGCATAGTTGTTTTAAACATTTCCCTATTTTTCGACATTTAAATTGTTCACTGTAGTGAATATCTTTGTGCATAAAGCCATTTTCTGAATTTTGTATTTTTTCTTATAATGGATAAATAGAAATTAAATTGCTGATTCGGAAGATTAACGTTTTTAAGAATCTGATCACCTATTAGCAAAATACACTCCCACTAACAGATTTCACAATATCACAAAATGAGTATTTGGGGTCTTTCTGAATTTCCTAATTTGGTATTTCACCACCTCATTAGAAAAGTCATGTGAGGCTTTAGCTCTAAACTGTGTCTCTCCTATTGTGATGTGTTCTCATTTCCATATTATCTGTTCTGGGTTCAGATAGCTCTAAGATCCTCACCACACGTTCTGTAATGACTGAAAGAATCGCATCCAACTTCCCTTCGGACTTTACTCAAAAGTTCTAGGAGAGTCAAATTATCTAAACCTGTCAAAATTAATTCTTCAAAAAGGTATCCAAATCCTTACCAAGGGCCTAAAACTTAGCTCCACACAGATGTTCAGATTTCATTTTGTTTGTTGAAACACCATTTTGGTCCTCTCTCTCAAATTTCTCACTAACAAAAATGGCAACAACTCATTTTTCTTTCACTAGACTGTTTGAATAACAATAATAAAAAAAAACTACCCTTTATTGAATGCCTATTCTATGCCAGGAACTATATTTGGCACTTTACTAGTACATGATCTCTAACACCCATAATAAACTTGCAAGGTGCCATCATGCCCACTTTATCGTCGAGTAAAACCAAGTCTCAGGAACACTAAAAATTCATGGGAAAATAAAGGGTGTATCAGAGTTGAAATGGATTTGGCCTAAGTCAAGTCTGTCACTAAAGAAGTACACACACACACACACACACACACACACACACACACACAACCAATCAACATCATTACACAAAATAAGTGGGGAGCTGGTCATTTTTCTATAGCATACCAGGTTTCTTGGGGCGACTAATGTACTCAGAGACAAAATGGTTCATCCTTTATGTCATGGATAGTATTTAAAAGCCACAGGAAAGAAACCTGACTAGTAACCTTGTGAAATAGTTGCTGAGAAATGAACAAACAGAGAAAGATAAGTATCACACAATCACACTCACATGTGGAATCTAAGTAACTAAACTGATGAACGGAGTGGATCCAGAGACACGGAAGCATGGAACAGAGTGCGGAACCTCAGAGGGAAGGCAGAGGAGGAGGGCAGGTAGGGGGTAATCAACCAAGACCTTGAATGCATATATGCATAACCCATGGACACAGACAATAGGGTGATGCAGGCTTGGGGAGGTGAGAGGGGGACAAGGGCAGGCTCTAGTCTAGGGGGTCAATGGGGGGAAGAGGGACATATGTAATACTTTCAACAATAAAGAATTATTTTAAAAAAGAAGAAGAAATGAACAAACAAAAAAAGCGAGAAAATAAATGCATAGCTCCAAGATGGTTTTCCCTTTGGCCCAGTTTAATTAGCTAATAACAACCAAGAACAGCAAGGCTAAGCTAGTTCTTTCATTTAATGCCATATTCAAGCGATGTTGTTTTACAGTTTTAATAGCCCTGTCAACATTCATCAGGAAATCAGTGCATACCTCCAGAACCCTGCCATAAAAAAACACAGTGGCTTTTTAAATGAGGGCAGTGCAACCTTCAGTGCACCCCAACTCTATGTTGAATTGGTGTGCCTCACTTTCACCTTATGTTCAACAAGATTCCGTTGAATCCAAGGGAAGCAGAAAAGGATCAACACGGACCCAGCTGAACAAATGTACTTTCATAGGTTTCACAGTAAGCTTTTAACTCTTGATGCCATGGTCTTGAAAAAAGAAAATTGAATGAACAGTGGTAGGAAAGTCTAACTCTCACCAACATAATAGTTGTTAGGTAGACACAGGTATATGCTAGCTAGACACAGGTTCTGTGAAACAGAAAAGCAGATGTAAATTCAAGATTCTGGTGAGAACCAGGTTGTTATACATGTATACCTGCACAGAAAATGTTATGCAGGCAGGAAATTTGGAGCCTGATTTAATGAGCAGTTTTATTATTTCATTACAAATAATATTATTTACCAAAAATGTTTCATCCTTGTTGTTTTAAAGACATAGAGAGTCTTCTTTGATTATCACCACTGGTTTCTGAATGGATCTGGGTACTCATTGAAAATTTTTAGCTGGAAGTGTTGAGAAAGAGGAAGGGAATTCAACAAAGTATATACATGTGTTGTTTTCAATAAAAAGCTGAGGATTGCAGACTTTTAGATCTTTTGGTATTGAAAGCACAATATAATATTTTGGATTTGAAGCTTCTATTGTTCGTTAACTAAATGTAAAAGGTTTGTTATTTTCATTTTTTCAGTTCACTATTCAGAAACTGTATTCTTGGTCAAAAATCTAATTTTGTATTTAAAATAGTTAATACAACAGCAAGAAGAAGAAAAATGCATACTTTGAATCTCTACCTACTAGTGGTCTTTTTGCCACAGCCCTTAGTTTCTCTAAGATTAAAAATGTAAGTTAAATATTACTTGGTCTTTAAAATATATGTAAATTTATTATAATCAATTATCTTGAATTTTATCTCAAATTTAACTTTTCTTCAAATAAACATATGTATCACCAAGTAGTACAGATATTTTTCAAAATGTCCTCAATTATTGTACCAGTGTCTTAGACATTCATGTCAATCATAAATCAAAATTATTTTTCTTTTTTTTTAAATCAATAAAAAACTTGACAAAATGTTGCTTCCCAAAAATTCATGTACAAATTATGACTTCACTTTTGTAATTTTTCTTGGCAAAATTTCTGGAACAAATTTATCAAATGCAACCTTCTATTGGAAACACACTTCCGAAAAATAACTTCCTCCACCGAAATGGAGACCCCACTTGTCTGCAGAATGACAAGTGACATCTCCACTTTGCAATGTCAAATTTAATGCTTATTTGTCAAAGCATTTATTTTTATTGATAGTAGGAAGCTTGGATCAGTGATTCATTAGATGTGTGAAATAATTTATTCCCTGTGTCCCAAATGCACAGATACAAATAGATCTAAATATCTAGAATAGATGAGTTAGGAAGAGAAGGGCAAAGTTGGGGTCATATTTTTATTGGGGGTAATAATCTAAGAGTATCCCTACATTTGAAAAATTAGGTTTGAGGCCAAAGTGGGATAAGAGAGGTAAGGATATAAAACTTGTTACATTTTTGTAATCGTTTTAATGGGAAGTGACATCTCATAAACTCGTCTGGGAAGAAATCCTGCCCTTCTGTGATAAAGTCAATATGTGCAGAGAAATGGCATACGGGCCAAATTAAGGATTAATCTGCCTTCCCTGAAAGCAATACCAGGGCACCTTTGGTCAGAGCTAACCTCATCAAAGGGTGGTAGTCTCACAACCTGTATGTTCTGAATTCTCCAGTAATGCTGTCCTTCTCAAGACATCTCCCCAAGGTCTGTTACTGATATCTGGAATTCCTCCATTAGAGGAATGTATTCACCCTCTTTCATGTTTTGTCTCATGCTAAGATGTAAATGCTACAGAGTAATAACACACGAAACTGGACAGTCATTTCTGTCTTCCTGGGGATGAGTTCTGAATAGAAAAAGTGAATAAAGTTTGAAGTGAGCATCTGTAATGGGAAGGGAAATGCTGGTAGAGGAGGAAGGCCCTGGCCAATGCAGGAAGGCCCTGGAAAATGTGGGCGGGCACAGGAAAAGAAGGGAAGGCACTGGGAGACAGGTAAGGCTATTGTCATGAAGCCAAAAGAAAGCTTCAAGATCTCTACTGAAATGCAGTTTTAAACATCCTGGGACTTAGTTGTATGGGGGGAAATGTTGATGACTAGGTTCAAACTCTCTTCCCAAGGGCTAAGCAAATACATAGAGAAAACACACACACACACACACACACACACACACACACACACACACACACACAAGCTATTCTCAAACATCAGAAATATAAAGTAGTTTAAAAAAATCTTTTGATTTGAAAATATAATCCTCAAAGAGTCATTATCTATAGGTGCCTCTAACTACAGCATTTGCTTTTCTGTTTCTACAACATGGTTAGAAGGCAGAAAACCCAACAGTAACTCTTTAAGAGGAAGGTCCAAGGGAAGAAACGTAAGCATTTCCCAATGTGTGTTTCATAGAACACTTGCATGATGTGGGGAAGGTCTTTGACTTTGGATAAATGAGTGTAAGAAAAGCTTTACACCATAGGTTTCTCTTAGAGAGTTTAAATATGTATGTGGCGGAGACAACCACATGTTAAGTAAAACCCATTTTCTTGTTCTCCAGATCACATTTCCTATCATTCACCACAGTTAGGAATGGCCATGTGATTGAGTTCTGGCCAATGGATGTGATATCTGGGTAGAAGTCACATGCACCCCACTTTCCCACTTGACCCACAAAAACCTCTGTGCACTGTCTTCTTTGATCTTTGTTCCTTCCTAATCCCTAGGATGGAAGTAAACCTGGGGTGACTTGAAGAGCTCCCCACTGAGGATGATGACATCCCAATGGCTCTATGAATTACTTCTTGGAGGTAGCCACCTAATCAAGAACCATAAGTCTGGAACATGTCATGAGCTAGATCTTATGTTAAGCGACTAAGAGTTCAGTGTTTGTTTGTTTTCTTACAATACCATTTATCCTAACTGATAAAGCGTTTTACATTTTAAATGTCTGAAAGGTATTACAGTTAAAAATCATATTAACTTTTATTTAAAAAACCCAGTTTTTCTGACTGAGTTGAGCCTTTATGGTTTGTTTATAAACTATCAATTATTAGCTAGTAGAATGTTTTCTAGTTTGGGGAAGACTACACTATGCCCCAAACCTTCACTCCCCCACCCTCCCGGAATTTTATTCTAGCCAAGAGAGGGAAAGACTTAGAAACAAGCTGTGGTCAAAACTATGAGGATGTACAGCACCAGGGCTTTTAATTATAAACTCACCCACAGAGCTATGTTAGAGATAAATATTGATAGTCCAGCGCAGAATTAAACAGGTGAATTCAAAGAACCAAAGCTTGTTCTCTGAGGCTCTAAAGTAAAAGGAGAGAAGAACCAAGAATCATACATAACAGCTAAAGATTAATAAGAAGGGACCAGTGTGGTGCCAAGGTTCTCTTTTTTATCAAATTTTGCATTATTTCCTATTTTCATATAAGAGGTCGTCATACAGAAATACTAATTACTAGTAATGCCTTGTTCAGCTATTTTGATAAAGATATGTATTTTGATCTTATATCATCTAGGACTCTATCAGAAAGACCAATTCCAATTGGCTTAAAAAATAAAGGGATTTATTGGTCTCAGAGGAAGAGCAAGCGTCAGGACTGGATTGACCCAACAGCTCAGATGTCCTCAGGGACTGGTTTCTTTTGGTCTCTGTTCTTCTTCCTGTGAAATCAACAGCATCTGAAATGTGCTTTCTCTCATGGTAGCAAGAAGTACAGCAGTCATAGGGTTTGCATCAATACATCACAGGAGACCTTATTTCCCCCAAAAAACTCCCCTCACATTTTATTGATCTAACCTGGATCACCGTCCTTCCTGTACCTGCACATATTTCAGTGTTCAGAGAAGTGCTGTATACAGTAGCCCCCTTTATCTACGGCTTCACTTTCCACAGTCTCAGTTACTCATAGTCAATCAGGGCCCAAAAATATTAAGTGTAAAATTACAGAAGTTAACAATTCATACGTTTTAAATTGCATGCCATTCTGGGTAATGTGATAAAATCTCACTCCATCCCACTCCATCCAACACGGGACGTGAATCACCCCTTCCCCAGCATAGCCACACTGTACACACCCCTCCCTCATTAGTCAGTTAGTAGTTTATTAGTGGTTACCAGGTGGACTTTCATGGTATTGCAATGCCTGTGTTCAAGTAACCCTTATTTTACTTAATAATGGCCCAGAGCTCAAGAGTAGTGATGCTGACAATTCATATATTCCAAAGAAAAGCCATAAAGTGCTTCCTTTAAGTGAAAAGGTATGTATGTATAGGGAAAAACATAGTTTTTATAGGGTTTGGTACTACCTTTGGTTTCAGGCATCACGAATGTCTTGGAAAATGTTCCCCATGGCCCTTGCCAGTTTGTTCAGTGGTTAGAGCATCAGCCAGGACTGAGTGGTCGCGGGTTTGATTCCCAGTCAAGAGCATGTACCTCGGTTGTGGTTCAATCCCCAGCCCTTGTCAGTACAAGAGGCAACCAATCAATCTGTCTCTCCATATCAATGTTTCTCTCTCTCCCGCTCCCCCCTTCCACTCTGTCTAAAAATCAATGGGAAAAAATATACTCTAGTGAAGATTTAAAACAAGAAAGCACTCTCTATTGATAAGGGTGGACTATGGTACCGATTGACTGGTGTCTGAGTTGCCTGGGACCAGTCACTATGGCAAAGGGGACCATCCTGATTATATTACACAAGTCTGATCCCTCACTTGTAGTTAGAGGTGAAATTACTGTAAGGAGGACAAAATCACAGATCAACTTTTAAGTAAATTATATAATAATGAGTTAACATTTATGTACCAGACTCTTATTATATACTGGCCACTATTCCAAGTATTTAAATATAATAACTCATTTAATTTCACACGAAAATCTAT